>NC_142103.1:69878519-70178769 GCF_054644295.1 Miniopterus natalensis
ACCATTTATTTAAGTACTATAGTTTCCTTGTTTGAAAATAACCTATTTGTCTTATATCATTTCCAAAAGATCACTAACAGATATAACACTTGTTACATCCAGTATTCCCATCTAGAATAAATAAGAGAAAACGTAATTTAAAATGTATCTCCCAATGGATTTTGCTATAATTATTTAAGCTACCACCCAAAATTCTGTTTCTAGTTTAATAGGAGAGTTGACTCTATTTGCTGTATCCCAAATTAAATTTTAGATTCTTAGAATTTTTTAAATAGCTTTTGATAATCTATGCATTGAATTTTCCTCATCACAATGTTTAGTCCATACTCTGAGAACTGCTATTCTATTTAAATCTATATTGTTCCAAAATGTAATTATTTAAAACTTGATTATATATTATATATTATTTTTCATTGCTTTTTTTTTTAAAAAAAATGTATCTTTATTGATTTCAGAGAGAGGAAGAGAAAGGGAGAGACAGACAGAAACATCAATGATGAGTCATTGATCGGCTGCCTCCTGCACGCCCCCTGCTGGGGATGGAGCCCACAACCCGGGCACATGCCCTGACTGGGAATCGAACCACCATCTCTTGATCCTAGGTCGACACTCGGCTGCTGAGCCACGCCAGCCGAGCTCATTGCTTGATTTTTGTTTCTCTGTCTCGATCATAATGGATGTGAGTACAAGGACAAAACTTGTCAAATATATGCTCAAAAATGGTCATAAACACAGATAACAGTCTGATGATTATCAGAGCGAAGGGGGTTGGAGGGGTTGTAAAGGGTAAAGGGGGCCAAACATATGGTCATGGAAGATGATTTGACTCTGGGTGGTGGACACACAATGCAATCAATATGCAGATCATGTATCATAGAAATGTACACTTGAAACCTGTATAATCTTATTAACCAATGTCGCCCCAATACATTTAATTTTGAAAATTGTTCAAAAAGGAAAAAAATGTTTGTTTGAATGAATTGATGAAATATACTTTTGTGTTAAACCTCATAGTGCCTCACACAGAGTAGGACTCAATAATTACCAGCTGCTTAACAAGCTGGTAACAATAAGAGATATTCCTAAGGGATTCACACCTTATTAGTACTCTTAGGAATCATTGTCTGCTTTGTTTAAAATACTGAATTATTTTCTGTAGCTAAGTGACAGGCAATGCGTTTTTAGGTCCATAAATATCAGTGGTAAACTACTGTGAGATGGAGTGTGCCGTTGACAAGGCAGGGCAGCAAACTCACCATCAAACAAAATGTAATTGCTGCATAGTCATTTATGCTGCTTACTTACTCTCACTTTTTCTTTGGACTCCATTCCTTCTGAGTGATCACCATTATTGGTAAGGGTAACAATGAAAAAGAGAAAATGTGTTAAGAGAAAATACATACATATGGTAATAATATGTATGTAGCTAACAGGATATGGTTCCTGTGACTGAGTTCCCATACCGTGCTAATTAGTGGCCGGGATTATAAGTAAGAAGCCCCAAGGACCACATGAAAGTTTCGGGCAATCCTAGCCCTGTCTCTTCTATTCTAAGAAAAATACGGGTAAAACTCAATCTAATAAAGTTAATACTGAGGAACTACTGAGATTAATGACTAAACAGCATCTCCCAACTTATGGAGAAATGATTTATTATATTATTAAGTGCCACATAAAATACCCACTGAATATCCTTAGGAGGGAAGGGAGCAGCAGCAGAAAGAAGGGTCAGACAGAGGTGGCAGAGCTCGTTTGGAGGTAGAGTTCCGGAGGGCACCGTGTGTGGTTGAAGAAGCCTGTGAATACTAAGAGGCAAACAAGAGCACAAACATGAAATGTGAACCGGAGAACGTGAGGGGCCAAGGGAGGTGAAATGGTCTCTGCTGTATAATAGGGCGTGTAATACAACAAGACTTACAGTTCATTTAGCGATAACCAAGACTTATCATTTCCCAATGAATTAAACATGCCCTCATCTTTTTTCCATATATATTTCTGAAAAACTTCAATCCTCAAACTTATTGTTCATGTTAATGAAATGTTATTTACAGTCTCTAAGGAATCCTTAGAGGTCCTTTTTGATCTTTCTTTTTCTGATGGATGCCCCATATATTCAATGAGTCCCCCAGTTTGTTTCCTCAGTTTGGAAACATCTCCAATATGTGTCATTCCCTGACACAACTCCAGTCCCAGCCTTCATCATCACGTCCTGAAATTATTACAATAGACTTCTAAATGATTTTCCTACCTCCTCAATTAAATACACATTGTACATGTCTACTGTATTAAACTTTCTATACAAATATTCATCATTTGACTTCCTTCTTACGTATCTCCACTGGCTCTTAATCATGTCCAGAAAAAAGTCCTGTCCACTGTGACTAGTTTTTACAGCTCTCCGGAGTTTGCTTCCATACTGAAAGTCCAACCCTAACACCCAGCGCTTACAAAACATGAGCTCTGTATTTGAGCTAGGTTGTCTTTACCAGTGTTGTATGGTCAATTCCATTTCAAATTCTGTGCTTCTCTCCTTGGCTGGAATTCATCTACCCTCTTCTCTACATAACTACATACAACCACCCATTAAAACATTGCTACTGCTCTGCTTTTTCCTCCAAACCATTAATTTGGTGTCGGAAAACATGTTTGCTGCAATTATTTAGCTGTGCAGTGTTTAATATATGAATTCCTATGTCCTCTCTAAAGAGAAGATTCAGCTCCACATTTTTTAAAAAAATATTTTTATTGATTTCAACAAGAGGAAGGGAGAGGGAGACATAGCCCGTAACCCGGGCATGTGCCCTGACCGGGAATCAAACTGCGATCTCCTGGTTCATGGGTCAGTGCTCAACTGCTGAGCCACGCCAGCCCGGCTGGGCTCCACATTTTCCTCCTCTTATCAATATCCCTAGTACTACACCTTATATTTCGCATGTAGTCAGTAAGTTAACTTAAAATATACAATAAGGTCCCTAGCTTAAAAATCAACTCAAATTTGAGAAATAAAAAAAATTCATTTGTAATGGGTGATTTGCTTTTTATATGTAGCTGTGTTCTGTCAAAGTGCTTAGATAATCTGTTCTCTAAATCCCCAATACACATTTCACTTTTAAAAAATTGCTAAGCAAATATTTTGTTCAAAAGGAATACATACATACATTTCATTTCAGCCTTATATTTCAATTAGCCCATATTTTGAGTGAGCTGTATATAAATTAGGTTTTATTAACAAATCATCAGGTGAATCTTTTTGATATCAATAATTACTAAGGGATTATGAGTATTCCCAAACAGGGAGTTAATCAATGCTTTACCTGGAATCAAGGAAGTCATAAATACCCTGTTATTACCGAAGCCTTCTCGTATTTTTCTTGGATGGGAATAGAAAGCATTTAATCCACGAAGAAAAATGATCCTCATAGTCTATCCAGTTTTACATCTACTACTCAAGGCTTTCAATTGTGTAATACTATAATGAGATAATGGTAAAAATGTCAAGATGAACATATTTTAACTATGATGAAAATGTCCAACAGTCCCCTGGACACAAACCTTCCTGCAAAAGCATGTTTTCAATTGTCAACATTTTAATAAAACAAAGACTAAAGAGGCACAATAGGCAAATGAGATAATTAACATTAAATCACATCCCATTATTTTTTAAAGGGAAAATTTGTGCCAACACCAAGAGAAATGTAACCATTAATTTGTAGTCACAGGTCTGACTATAATTTCATGCCATTTTCATCACCCAGATGAGAAAATGGTATTAAAAGAGAAATCTTTTGAACAAATACAAACTGACTGAAAGAAACCATGTGAAACCACAAACAATTACAAGATTATCTTCAAGAAAAGTAAAATTTGTCCTTTGGAAATTCCACACAATATAACAAAAGTGTATTTTCTGGTAGTGTTTAATGGGAGGAACTAGGAATGAGGGATTAAGGAAACAAAGTGAATGGATTTTAAAATATTTTATGGTTACATATCTTAACAGATGCTTATGACCTGAATGTTCACCTCAGGCCTCTGCATTCCATTCTGTAGGAAAAAAAGAGTAATATATTTAAGAGAAATTAATGACAACACATTTCCAAAATGGACTTAAAAATACTTCCAAACTGCTGAGGGAGAATTTTGAAATGATTAGAAACAATCAAACTCTGACCATTTGCTTGAATTACAAATTTATGTATACTTTTCCTTTTTCACGAAATGAGTACAACCAATTTAAAAATTAGAAAGACAGTACAGATGCATTTCAAAGTGGCAAATTTTAAAGTGCACTGCCAAACTGCTATGATAACTACTATACACAAACATCTACATGCAAGCAGTACTGGGTTAGAATGTTTCAGAGCAACTAATAGTGTTTGTTAGCAGAACTATATGGCAAAAAAAATTAGGAAACTAAAAGAAGTACATATCTCACTAAAATCTTACATAAAATATCCCCATTATTGATTCATATATAAATGCAATGACATCTAAATCCAGAAAATAATTTCTTAGTGCACACTCAGACCTGTGGTAAATTTTGTGACCAAAAAATGGGCCATGAGGATAAAGGCTGAGAGATGATGAATATTAAAAAACCCAATTAAAATTTTAAAAAAGAGATCATGGCAAGGGCTGGTGTGCACATGCTAGAGAATAGGTCATGGAGGGAGCAGAGCTGACAGAAGGTAACAGACATCAATTTAAGTGTACCAGAACAAGTGGTTAAAAACAAAAGAGATCATGAAATTCAGAAGAGTAGAATGGGGGCATGATATATATATAGATATATGTGTATATGTGTGTGTGTGTGTTACTAAGCAAAATTCAATTGTAAGTTAGGTAGATTTTAATATGAGTTATTGTGAAATCTTGGCCACAACTATCTCACAAAATTGTGAGAATCAAATATTTCTGAAAGACTTATATAAACTGTAAAATGCTATACTCATGTGAGACAGACACTATTTACTCCAAATGCAAACAAAACCTCTCATTCCAACTCTGGGAGAAGGCACACAATGAGCTCTCGAGAGAGAGGGGAGAAAATCTCACTCTGGTCCATTCCCAGATTTTCTTGGAACTGCAGGCTTTATAGTCACTCTAAGGGCTGCCTTTGAATACAAAGCAAAGACACTATAATTTGGTCTAATGGACAATGTGATAAATGAATTTTGAGGAGAAAAATCCTTCTTAATCTGTGGGAAAAAGATTTCCTTCCCTACTCCTTAACCTTCATAAAATTTTATTGACTGCACAAGTGTGATATTAAATTATGCCCATTTGTCCTCTTAAAAGGAGGAATGAGAGAGGCAGGAAACATGATAGATTCACTAAAACATGCCAAAACACATAATATTTTCCCTCCAACACTAACTACTGGTATAGAAAAAGAAGTCTAAGATGCACCATGTATATGTACACTGCAATGACCATTTTATAGCCAGGGAACTGAGGCTTAGTGTGACTAAATAACTTATTTAAGGCCACTTATTCAACACAAGTAAATTTTTTCTGGGACTGAGTTATATCAAAGCGCTGGCACATTCCACAACACAGGCTTAACACTGAAAAAAAAAAAAAAAAAAAGGCTATAAAGATAAACAGGCAAAAAGAACCAGCCCATATTTTTAGCTTCCTATTTTCAAGCTCTACCACTAAGTTTTAGAAATACTTTGGCATTATGTAAAATTTCCATTATTTTTAAAGTTAAACAGCATTTCCATGATTTCTGATTATTAACTCTCAATGCAGTTTTCATCACATTAGAAGCTCATGCAACAGTTAATCATTACAAATTTCCTAAACTTTTCAAAAAAGAGCACAAAATTATGAAAATACAGACCTTAAAGGACCTTATAAACAATCTATTGAAACCACCTCATTTTATAAATAAGGACATTAAGGCTCAGATAAGTTAAGTGACTTGCTCAGGGTCACACAACTTGTCAGTTCCAGACTCAAGATCAGAATTTAAATCTCCAAACTTGCAGCCCGGGGCTCTGTTCTGTTTCAAACCTATAAAAACTGACCAGTTACACATTTAGTGCAGAATATCCTTAACATTGAGTGTAATTAATAAAAGTAAGCCACGTGGCGAGGAATGAATGGAGTTAGTTCATACCAAAAAGGAGCTGCCAGTCACTGTGATAAGATCTGTTTCTTTCTGACAACCATGGTTTCCTGCTGGATTGGAGAAGCCAAACTGGGTTTCCTCCTCCTGCCCGAAGAAGTCCGAGTCCGGGTGTACGTTCCATTCCGCTTTGGTTGGCATCAGTAGTTCCGAGACACTGTTTTCACAGAGGGTGCTTGACGGAGTCAGAGCATCTGTGTCCACTGTTAGCTTACTGCTGGGGGTCAAAGCCTGGGGCTCTTGACTGGAGTTTTTCATCGCCAAAGAGCCCAGGGAGCCCAACGGCCCCGCACCTGAACTGGAGACATCATCCATATCTAAGGGGCTCTGCTGAAAACCGGTGGCTGTCGTTCCAAAAAAGAGAGAGGTATCCAGACTTTGAGGAAGGTCAGTGGTGGCCATCAAGGCCCGAGGGTCCAGAGCCTGCCCTAAGGAATTACCACTACTGCTAGCGGGGAGGTTCCCGGCCAGAGTTGAGCTCACAGAAGCGACATCAATGGTCAAGATGCCAGAGTTCACCAATGCCGTGTCCAGCACCGCAGCAGAACTATTACTGCCGGGCACATCAGAGAAGAGAGACACCAGCTCTGCGTCACTGAGGTCACTCTGTCCCTGGCTGGTAAGTTCGCTGCTGGGCGTCAGGGAATTTGCAGCTTCTAGCTGAGCTAAGAGATTCTGGCCGAGGTTGTGCCTTTTGGCCATGTGGGTCTTCATGCTGTGCTTGGATGTGAAGAGTTTGTTACACGTGGAGACCGGGCAACGGCTTTTCCAGGTGTCCACGTCCTGCAGGTGTTTCTTGGAGTGAATGTAGAGACTGCTGCGAGCAGAGAACCTGGCAGAGCAGCCTTCCACGGGGCACACAAAAGGCTTCGTGCCCAGGTGGGTTATGCTGTGGCCTTTCAGGTGCTCGGCCCTGGTGAACGATTTCCCACAGCCTTCCACGGGGCACATGAACCTCCGGTCGTCGTCGTGCTTCCTTTTGTGCCTTAGCAGTTTGGACATGCTGGTGAAGTTCCAGCCACAGCCGTCGAAGTCACACAGGAAAGGTCTCTCGCCGGTGTGGCTCCGCAGGTGAATTTTCAGACGACAAGCCTTGTCGTACTGCTTGCTGCAGCCAGGGAAGGAGCAGGAGAAGAGCTCCTGTTCCCTGAAGTGGGCGCGGTTATGGGAAAAGAGGGCACTCACCGTGATGAACGTCTTCTTGCAGCCGGAAAAAGCGCACTGGTAGGGCCTCTCGGGCTCGAAGTGGCTGCGCTGGTGGGCGCTGAGCTTGGCCTGCGTGGGGAAGCTCTCCTCGCACACCTCGCACTTGAACGAGTTCTCCTGCTCGTGGCCCTTCATGTGCGCCTTGAGGTTGTACACGGTGGTGAAGCTCTTCCCACAGCCCTCCGCCGGGCAGCCGAAGGGCCGCAGTTTGTCGTGCGACTGCAGGTGTCTCTTGAGCTTGTAGGAGGTGGTGAACGTCCAGCCGCAGCCGCCCAGGGGGCACTTGAAGGGCCTCTGGCCCTGGCTGCTGCTGTGCGTCAGTAGGTGCACCTTCAGCTGGTGCTTCTTGGCGAAGGTCTGCCCGCACTGCGCCTCTGGACACAGGTAGAGCACCATGCCCGAGCCCGGGCCCAGCGGCCCGCGCGGGCTCTCGGCGGCGGCCGGGCCCTCGGCCTCCTCCTCGGGCGCAGGGGCGGGCGCGGGCTCCGCCGGCTCGGCCAGCAGGAGGTCCGGCGGCAGCTCGGGGCAGTCGCCCGGCTGCGCGGCGTGCGGGACCCCCGCAGGCTGGGCGATCAGACCCGCGGGCTGCGGGGCGGGCGCGACCCCGGGCTCCCAGGCCGGCGGCGGGGGCGTGGCCAGGGTCAGGACGCCGTTCTCGAAGCGCAGCAGCAGGTTTTGGTTGTGGATGGTCACGGTGCCCGCGAAGGCCGCGGCGGGGCCCAGGCCCGGGCCGGGGGCCGGGGCCGGGCCGGGGACCGGAGCCGGGGCCGGGGCCGGGGCCGGGGCCGGGGCCGGGGCCGGGGTCGGGGCCGGGGTCGGGGCCGGGAGAGCGGACAGGCCGCGGGGGCCCGGCGCAGGGCGGCCCGCGGGGTTCGCGCCGCTCTCGCCCCGCTGGAGCCCTGGGCCCGGTTCGGCCTCCTCCCGCCAGACGGGCCCTGCGGCCTGGCCGGCGCCCGCGGTCTCCACGTCGCCACCCACCGGGTCCAGCAGCACCAGGAAGAAGTCGTCGCCGCCGCCGCCGCCAGCCTGATCGGGTCTGGGCGCCAGAGGGCTCGGGCCCGGGCCCCGCGAGGCCGCGCGGGCCTCCTCGCGCCGCCGCCCGGGCCCGCCATCTTGGGGGCCCCGGAGCAGCAGGAGGCGGCGCGCGGGGGCCTGGCCAGCCCGCGGGTCAGAGCCTCCGTGGACTCGGCCGCCGCCCGCGGGGCTGCCAGCGCCGCCGCCCTGTCGCGTCCCGCGAGCCGGGAGCAGCCTCGGGATTTCCATCTCGGCGTCCGTGAGGCTCCGCTGGAACCAGAGCCGCGGAGGAGGTGCGACCCCGCCCCCTGCCGCGGGCCCGAACACGTTCCTGAAAGGAAAAAAAAAATGTGCAATGCGCAGAAACTGGCCCTATCAGATATTAAAACGTGTTTAACGCCACAGTGATTTAAATATTGTGGTCCTGGGTCCCTGGAACAGAACAGAAAGCCCAGAGGCAGAGCCTGCCATGCATAAATACATTCCACAGTTAATATTAGTAGGAAATCCGGCAGATCTTCCCAGGCAGTGGGGAAATGACAGTTCGTTTGGTCAATGGTGCTGGGATACCTAGGTGTCTGTCTGCTCAGTGCAACCGAAGCCCGGACCTCGCTGTGTACACACCGAAACAACCCCCCGGGCCCTCCCAGTGCTAAGCATGGTGCTTAGTACTTCTCACGTGTGAAAAACCGTTTACTGGCCGGCCGGATTAATACATGAGACAATATTCCTCAGAGGATACAGTATGTGTCAACGTTAAGCTACCATAGTGCTAGCAGTTCCTACTGAAAATGGTGTCTCTGTTTGGTTTGCTTTCCCTGCACAACTTCCACATCCAGAACTGTCTTGAGCAGGAAAATTTGGTCCATACTTTTGTTGTTGTTCTGCTCATGCGGAGAGTAGAACCGGTGAGAGGGAGGGCAAAACAGACGAGCACTGTTTGGCCTAGAAATGCAAAGCCTGGAGGATGAAGCAGTTTACTCTGCAGTCTGGAAAACCCGACCCATGCAGGGTTCTCCCTGTACAGTGCACGACCTAAACCGACTCCTTGCCCTTCCCGCCATTGGTTATGCCGTGGTAAGTTTTATGTCCGGTCTCACCGCACAACGAGGACAGTCGTCAGCTTACTCTAGATTCTCCAGCACAGGGAGTTCTCTGGGCAGGAGTACCACTTCAATGTGATAAGGTTAAACCCTAAGTCATTGCAGTGAAGTCTCCCCAGAAGAATGCACAGATGGCCATGTGAGATACACCCCCACCCCCCTGTCCCACCCCCTGCACCTGCTTGCATTTAGTTGTGGTGGCCCAGACTCACTGTAATGGATTTGGCCTGTGATGCCTGATGATCTTATCATTGAGGCAGATGACCCTCCAACTTGTCATCAGTGAGTTGGGGATTGATATAAATATAGAGTGAAATATCTAGCGAGACAGAGATTTAGAGAGATGACTTGGTTATGGGGTACCTATAGTTTAAAGAATCCCTGCTTCCCCTTCTTGTAATGATAATGTACACTTGCTGATCTCTTGATTAGGAGGTCAACTTTTTCATCCGTAACAATTCAAATCTCATCAAAATTTCTACTTCATGTGTTTTTCTTTGTATTGCATTTGGGGGGGAGGCTTTTTCAAGTCTGAGGTACAGAGTAGTGCATAAAACAGATCTGCCAGATTTAGATACTTGATGAAAGCCAACGCCCATGTAACCAGCACCAAGGTCAAGAAATAGACCATTGCCAGCCTTCCAGAAGTCCTTCCAGTCTCAACCCACTCCCTCCCCGATGGATATAGTCATTATCCTGACTTTGTGATAATCATCTCAGTGCTTTTCTTCATAGGTTTACCACTTTATATGAAGTTACATAAACTGGATTTTACTGCATGCTTCCTTTTATTGCTCCCTTCTGTCGTTCTGCATCAAATTTGAGAGATTTGTCCATGTCATCCATAGCAGCCGTAGACCCTTGTCTCCATTGTGGACTAGAAGTCCAGTGTATGACGTTAGTGATTATGATCTGATTGTGCCATTCTCTAGGGGATGGACACTAAGGGTTGTTTTTAGTGTTTGACTAGCGCAGTGAACAATGCTGCAATGAACTTTCTTGGACATTTCTCATGGGACACATTGTAAAAATCTCTTGGGTATTCGTCTGAGAAAAGAATCACTGGACCATAGGTTATGCTTATCTTCAGCTATTCAAGGTGATGCCAAATTGTTTTTTCTGTAGTTGTACCAATTTACTCTCTTACCGATAGCACAGAGAGTTCCTGCTGGCACTCATCTTCACCTACACCTATTGCCAACATTTAATATCATTTTTTACTATTACTATTAAACTATAGCATATTTTCAGGTCTATTAGCCTTTTAGATTTTTCTCTTTTGTGAAAGGCCTGTTCAAATTCAGCTTTCAGCCATTTCTCTATTGTTTTCACCATGTACTTCTGACTAAATGATTCTTTATTTGTTTTAAATACCAGTCCATTGGTGGTTATAGGTTTGGGCCAAATATTTCCTTGCTTTGTTGTTTGTATTATCAGTTGCTTTATGGTGTGCATATGAACAGAAGAATCTCAGTTATAATCACATCCTAACTGTGGTTTCGCTTTTTGTGCTTTCAGTTATCTATGGTCACCTATGATCCGAAAATATTAAATGGAAAATTCGAGAAATATACAGTTTATAAATTTTAAATTACACATCATTTGGAGTAGTGTGATGAAATCTCATACTGACCCTACTTCTTCCTGCCCAGGATGTCAACTATCCCTTTGTCCAGGATATTAACACCGTACATAGAGTACAATAAGATATTTTCAGAGAGAGAGAAAGGGGGGAGTGGGGAGAGAGACCAAAGTCACTTAACTTTTATTACAGTATATTGTCATAATTATTCTATTAATAGTTACAGTTGTTAACCTCTTACTGTGCCTAATTTATAAATTAAACTTGATCATATGTATGTATAGGAAGAAACGTAATATATACAAGTTTCCAGGCTTACCCTGGGGGTCTTGGAATGTATCCACTGAAGATAAAGGAGGACTACTGTAGTCAAATTTATCAATCTTACCATTAGTGCTTTCTGTTTTAAGATATCTGTCGCAGTCCTAAGGACATGAAAATATTCTCTGTATTGTCTTCTAAAACATTTATGATTTTGCCTTTCACAATTAGGTCTTAATCCACTTGCAGCTGTTGTTTGTATATGGTGTTGAGAGGGGTTTTGTGTTTTTTTTCATGTGGATACCCCATTTTCTCAATGAATCATTTATTAATAAGTCTGCACTTTTCCAACTTATTTGCAGCACCACATGTATCATAAATCAAGTATCTATCTATGTATGGGTTATCTTTGATTCATCTATTTGAAATACCATGTTATCAGTATTAATTACTACAGATCTCTAATCAATCCTGATTATTTGGATAAGGCCATCAGTTCTACCTTGTTCATCAAATTATCTTGGTTATTTTCAGCCTTTTTGACTCCATTTAAATTACCAACCATTAGAAAAGGGTCAACCAAAAGCTTGCTTGGAGTTCTATTTAGACTTGTGTTAAATTTTTAGATTTGACTTATTTTCAATATTGAATGTTTGATTCGTGGCTATTCGTATATCTCCTTTTAATTAGAACTTACTTAATGTGTCCCAATAATATTTTATATTTTTTCCATAAGAGGACATTTTACCCTAGGTACTTCATATTTTGAAAATACTATTTTTTGAAATTTTTATTTTCTGAATTTGTTGCTGGTATGGTAAATAGAATGCAATTGGCTTTTATATATTGATTTTTTTTTATCCTCAAGTGTCCGAATACTTTTAATGAGCCCAACAGTTTGTCTGTAAATACCTATAGAGTTTAATGTACACAATCATATCATTTGCAAATAATGCCAGTCTTAATTATTTCCTAATATTTTGTTTCTTTTTTTCCCTTGCTGCTCTCTCTGGGTGATGGTGGACATCCTTACTTGATGCGCTCTCAAAGAGAAACTTTAGTAATTCCAAGAATGATATTTGTTATAGATGTTGTGCTCTGTAGTAATCTTTTTTTTTTTTTTTTAATATATCTTTATTGATTTCAGAGAGAGGAAAGGAGAGGGAGAGAGAGAGACAGAAACATCAATGACGAGAGAGTCATTGATCAAGCCCTCAACCCAGGCATGTGCCTTGACCGGGAATCGAACTCTGATCTCCTGGATCCTAGGTCAATGCTCAACGGCTGAACCACACCTGGCCAGGTTGCTCTGTAGTAATCTTGATCCAAGCAGGAGATAGAAAGTACACAGTGGGCAGGGGAAGTTTAACATAAATAATTATTAAACTATGACAAATGTATAATACATAGGATATAAGAAAACTCTGTATTAGATATTTTAGGGCTGAGGGAAAGTACCCAAGGAAAGACAAACTTGGAATGGGGGCTGTTCCCCAAGGATGGAGTTCCCTCCTCATTGGAGAAAGTGTAGAAGATGCCACTGGATGGCAGAGAAGTTTGCTGGTTTGTCCACACCAGAGCTTGACTACAGAACCATAGCTGGTCTACAGTTGAAAGGTAAGCAGGAAGCGAAGCAACCCTCTGGAGCATATCAGGGTAGACATGCCGCAGCTGGTTAACAAAATTATACAGGTTTCAGGTGCACAATTCTACAACACATCATCTATACACTGTATTGTGTGTTCACCACCCCAAGTCAAGTTTTCCTTCCATCACCATTTATCCCCCTGTACACTCCTCCACCTCCCCTCCCCCGCCTCCCCCTGCAATCACCACACTGTTGTTCGTGTCCATGAGTTCTTTCTCTTTTTTTTTCTTTTTTGTTCAATCCCTTCACCCTCTTCACCCAGCCCCCCACTAGCTGTCAGCCTGTTCTCTATGAGTCTGTCTCTATTTTGCTTGTTAATTAATGTTCATTAGAGTCCACATATGAGTGAGATTGTGTGATACTTGTCTTTCTCTGGCTTATTTCATTTAGCATAATGCTCTCTAGCTCCATCCATGCTGTTGCAAAGGATAAAATTTCCTTCTTTTTTTGCTGCCACATAGTATTCCATGGTATAAATGTCCCACAGCTTTTTATCCACTCATCTACTGATGGACACTGGCTGCTTCTAGATTACAGTACCTATTCAACCACTTAAAAAATTATTTTTCTTTGGTCTTTACAAGCAATAAAAACATTTATTTGCATGTATTTATTTATATGTAATCTATAAAATTGCACCTAACATTATTATTTATATGTGTTGCTATAAAATTATAATTATATATTTTTATAATACACATTTATATATATTTATATACTGTATAATATATAATACTTATATAATTATATATTATGTGTATATATTCTTTAACCCATTTTTCCACTCTTTAAGTGTGGAAAATATATATATAGTTCTTTCCAGATAAACAGCAATATGAGTTCTCCAAACCATACAGTAAATGGGCCATGTGGTAAATTAACTGTAAAATAACACTAAATTATATAGTATGTAATGTTAAAAAATCTGAGATTGTCTGGCTATTTAAAACTACATATTAGAGTCCAAAAGTGTCCCTAATCTCAGATTTTACCTGATGATTAACTCTCTCCTGTAATATTGCCGCAATAAAAGCCATATTTGCACAACAATTTCAGCAAGGAAGAGAATTCTATATTTTGTATCAGTATTAGTTAGGGTAAATTTGTCTAACTAGTTAATTTATTTTTATTCCTTGGAAATGTAGTCTTTCATTTCCATTTGGAGCATATCTATTGATGGTAAATAAAAAACAAATGATGACAGCATCAAAGACTGGTTTCACAGATATTTTCTTTGAATTAAACTTTTTCTTCTTAAATCCACAGAAATAAGATGGTCATTTATGATAGTTTCCACATTTGAAAGATTTTCATTACTGTTATTCATCATCTTTATTGTGTTTAACAGCCATTCAATGAAATGAAACATCAGAAGTTCTCAAAATGCTGATATATCCTAATTGACAAGATGATCAATTTCCTGAATTTTCTAATGATATAAACAGGAAGTTACAGAATATATATAAAGGGAAGCTCAGAGCTGTGCTATCCAACTTCATTACCAGTTGTTCCTCATCATTTTCAAAGGTAAGGGTTTTATAACCAGTTGTTTTCATGAAACTTATTTTTCCACTGGAATCGAAATATACCAAAGTTAACCTGAATGCAATATTTCTTAGAGATTGTGAACAAACTGAACCATCACATGACTGAGTGAAGGTATTTTGCTTGAAAAGTATGTAATCGCTGGTGAAAATGACATGTAAAGGAAAGCCAAAGTTGAAACCTGACCACTTCCAGGAGTATTTTCCATCCTTGACAATCATTTTTCCGCATCTCATGCTATGTTCTTCAAGTTCTGTTTCATTGGTGTATCGGGGACCAATTTCCTTGCATTGTTGTGCTCTAAGCAAGGTAAACCATTGTTGTTTATAAACTTTTGATAACCATTCTGAAGGTATTAAAGCATCTTGCTCAATAACTCTTGTGGAGGCCAGGTCACAGATGATATGCTGAAACCTCAAATTTTTAAACACTGATTGAAATGGTATACCTCGTTTGGTTTCAAGGAAGGCAAGGTTAACATGCTCTCTGTGACTGGAAAACCAGTTGTTTGCATTAACTAAAAGCTGTTTTATTGATCCTTTCCAAGCTGGATTAAGATGAAGGAACATCCACTCTTTAAGTGTGGTATATACATCTATTTCCTTTTGTATTACTAATAAATTAGCAGAAGAAATGAGCAGATTCATGAGATCTATACTGAGTTCTTTGTAAAGTTCAACACTTGGATGTGTCATCAGATTGTGGAGAAGCCAGTCAAAGCACTCTGTCTTTACAGAATCTAACCCATAGGTTGCTGCTGCTGCATAATAGCCACATGCAGTTTTCACATTAATTGTTTCCTTCATGGTTTCCTCACACTGCTGAATTAAGTACTCTACTTGAAGCAGGCATGCTGTTGCCAAAACTCTTGGGACTTGAAGGGGCTCCCTTAATTCATATTCATCCCTGTACAAGGAACCCAGTACAAAGTTCAGGGATTCTGCATCTATATTGTGGTCCTTAATCTCCAGGTCGATAATATCTTTGTCAGATTCTTCGCAAGAATCTCTAAACATAGTAGCAAAGTAGCCTGACTGAAATAAAAATATTTTGTGTAAACACCACACTTTGCCCAGAGCACAGATTTTAATGTCACTGGTTTTCCCATTCAGAAATAAAGTTTGGTAAGCATATTCAGATGTGATCTTAATTTTTTTACCGCTGTTTGTGGTGATGACATACTGTAGATTCTCTTCCTGCTCTAGAGACCCGCGGCTGTTCTCAGACACTGGGCCCAAAGAGATTCCGCTCCGCTTGCGTTTACAGCCGGCAGGTACATAACTGGGGCCTTCCTGGGCTTCTGGCTGATGGAGATCAGCTATGCCTGATTCCCTGCGCCTCAGGATACGGCTGCCCAAGGACCCCATAGATGATGATTTTTCAGACTCCCTAAGGAGACTGTTGCAAACTTTCTTGCCATGGCATTGCTGCGTCTGCCACCTCTGCCTACGCCCTAGTGTCACTGAGACCCTAAGAAACAGTTCCAAACGTCACAGAGGAGTCCCTGCATTCTTCATTGTTCGCCCCGCCCCTCCATCCCTGTGGCCCCGCCCCCTGCTTCTGTTGTCTTCCATGGAACCTGGCACCTTACCAGGGCCCCCGCCTCCAGGTTTTCCTTGAGAGTGTTTCTCTATAAGGGAAATGACTGAACCAAAGGCTTTTTGATCAGTGTTAAAGATTGTAACACATTCACACACTCCCAGTGCCAGCGTATGAGAGAATTCAATGTCAGCAGTACTGAGTACAATCATTTACCTACAACTTGCAGGTGAACACTGTGGTATCTCATTATTTTATTTGCCTTTGATTACTAGGGGGGAAGATATTTACAAAATTTTCCAGTAAGCTACATCTGCATATTCTTTGCTGACTTCTGAAAGGTTTACATATATTTTCGTCCCATGGGTTGCTAAAAGCTTCCTTTAACAATTTTCACTTACCTTTTAATTTTTATGGTGTTCTTTTATGTGAAGACATTTGCATTCTTAAGAGGCCAAATCAGATTTTCCAAATATGGGTTTTTGCATCTCTGCTTAGAAAGCCTTCCCTTATCTGAAATTAGATAAATATTGTTCTGTATTTCCTTGCTGAACTTTCATAATATTATTTAATCATTTTTAACATCTAGATATTAAAGTTTAAAGCATTTGGAAGTTCTTACAATTTGAAGTGGCACAAGCAATATACAAGAGTATAGACAAATACAAACAGAAAAATACACATATATGTATATGCATGCATAGAGAAGATATTGCAAGTAATAGACAAGAGTCCACCATGCGTTATCTTTGGATTTTGGAATTATGTGTAGTACCATAATGAAGCCCACACAGCAGGTACAGTGGGGCCTATAAACAGTGAATGATTGGCTTCGTGGTATTCTCCATTCTTCTTAGCTGCAGTTTGTGTGGGTCTTGCTTTCTCGTCATCTAGTGCAAGCTCCTTTACCTCTTCGCAAAGCAGGACAACTCCTCTCACTTTCAAAGAGTAGCAGTAATATGCATGGACAAAGAAAATGAATTGTCCAATATTATTGTTATTATTAATCCTCACCCAAGGATATTTTTTCCATTACTTTTTCAGAGAGAGTGGGAGAGGGAGAGAGAGAAAGAGAGAAAGATCGATGTGAGAGAGACACATTGATTGGTTGCCTTCCACACGTACCCTGACCGGGGCCGGGGATCAAGCCTGCAACCAAGGTACGAGCCCTTGTCTGGAATTGAACCCGGGACCCTTCAGTACGTGGGCCAATGCTCTAACCACGGAGCCAAACTGGCTAGGGCTGTCCAAGATGATTTTTGCAGAATTTTTTTTCTGTTTCAATCACTGTAAGAACCCCAGCAACTAGAACAGTGTCTGCTAGATGCTTATTAAATATTTGTGGAATCAGAGAATGTGTATTTTCCCCAATGCTTTGGATGAGACCTCAGAAGAGATGTGCTGAAACCATTAAGCCTAAGGTGTACTGTCATGATTTATCTTCTGAATCAAGAAGTTGTAAGGATTAACTCTTGAGGCCCTTTCCAGAGAAGATGAGTTAGTTTTCAGTGCAAGAAATATGAAGTTCCCCCTATCTTTTAAGTAGGGTCAAATCCTCAGAGTTACCAGCTCCCTCCAAACAGCTGATACTTGGAAATGGGGCATGAAAATCTTGCCTCTGAGCCCTGCACCACTTACAGCTGGGAAGAACATTCGCTTCTGGGGCCCACCTGCTGGGAGGTACCAAGAAAATACAAAGAGGCTTCCGGCAGTATTTCTTTGGAAACTGTCTCTTGATCAAATGTCTTAACTTCCAAAGAGTAGGAGTAATTGTTCAGCAAGGAGAGGCAAGTGCTTGTTTTTTTCCTTCAAGCCATAGTAAGATATAATTGACATAAATGATGGACAAGTTTAATGTATACAGAATAATAATGACATACATATATTGCAAAATGATTACTACAGTAAGTTTAGTTAACATCTATCGCCTCATATAGTTACTAATTTTTTCCTTGTGATGAGAACTTTTAAGATTTACATTCTTAGCAACTTTCAAATGTACAATACAGCAGTGTTAACTATAGTCATCATGTTGTGTATGTTACGTTCCCAGTACTTAGTTAATTTATAACTAGAAGTCAAAAGGTACAAACTTCCATTGTAAGATAAATATTTTTGATGGGTTTCAATGAAAACATATAATGGCATAAAACCCAACAGACCTAGAATTGAAAACTAATTCCACCATTACCCAGCAGTGAAGTTTGAGCAAATTTCTTAAGCTCTCTGGTCCTCAGTTTACTCATCTTGTAAAGAATCAGCTATCTTTTTAAAAAATATATATGTTTTTTATTGATTTCAGAGAGAGAGAGAGAACCATCAGTGATGAGAGAGAATCATCAATCGACTGCCTCCTGCACGCCCCCTACTGGTGATTGAGCCCACAACCTTGGGCTTGGGCCATGACTGGGAATCAAACCATGACCTCCAGGTTCATGGGTTGACACTCAACCATCAAGCAACACCAGCAGGGCAGAATCAGCCATCTTTAAACTGCTAATTAGTAGGCAGCAAAAACTCTCTTGTTAAACAGTACCTCACAATGTTACAATATTCCCAAGATCTCTGTAATTTGTTAAAATATTATCCTGCCCTGATATTTGAGATCTATAGTAGTAAGGTTAAAGGTAAAGGACATCTATTACTAGCACTTAATAAATGTGGAAGCCCGATAGAAAAGACCGAGAAGCAGATGTATTGTTTAAATACGGGAAGGGGGGGGGGATGATGTCATGACCCAGAACTCAGAAATAAAGGGAATTAGGTTACTCTCTAAGATTATGCTACAATATCAGAGCAGAGATATGTAAAATTATTTTAGGGAATAAGACTGCTTACCCCTTGAAACTCATGGACACAAACAGCAGTGTGGTGGTTGCCAGAGGGAAGGGGGTGGCGGGTGAAGGGAGTCCTAATATATGGTGCCGGGAGAATATATGACTTTGGGTGGTAGGCACACAGTGCAATATACACATCTTCTCACATAGAAACCTACACCTGAAACCTATATGATCATATTATGCAATGTCACCCCAATAAATTTAATTTTAAAAAGAGAAAGAAAAAAGACTGCTTACCCCATCTGAAGAAAACCTAATCTTGACTAAAAGTATTATGAAAGCTACAGGCAGAATTTGTCAGTCTGAAGGAGGATGGTTGGTCACCCCTGGAATGAAACCTAGGTAATACTCAACCAGAGCACTTTCAAGGGAAAAGTAAATAGAGGCCTAGGGATGTTGAATCTTTGTACTTTCACTGGTTAAGCCTGCTGCCATTAAACATGAAATTACATGTAAACCAGATGTTAGCTCTCCCCACCCTCATCCTTTTTGTGTTACTATATGCAACAATATGTTTTCACTGTTTTAGCCTGGCTCTAGAAATTAGCTCTCCTTTGTATACACACACGAATACTGCACAACACATTTCCTCACATTAGTGCCCAGTTCTGTGCAGCGGACAATGGGATTGACATCGCCATGTACATTTTATTGCAAAGTCATTTGTTGAAACAAGTCAAGATAACGTCATTTCTATTGTCATTGACAGGTTCATGTATTAATCCCATGTGTGATTTTTACAATTTATGTTATGATGTTTTGACATCTTAAAAAGCCATTTGGCTGGAGAGAGACTTGTCCCCTCAGGGCTAGCCAAATTTTCGAAATAATAAAGGATAGCCTAGAGCATGCCTGTGATATGCAAACTAATCAATCAATTTCCATATCCCCTATATCTGGCCCTTATGCCCCAGGGATATAACCCTCTTCCTTAAACAACCCCAGGGCCAGTTGTCAGGCAACTAGGGACCATCCCTATAACCCAAAGCCCACTGAAATTATTCAAACTAGCCAGTCTTAAACTCTGTACTTTACCCTGCCTTGCCTTTCCCTGAGAAACCCCAACAAAGGCTTTTGGCCTAGCCTCTCTCTTTGTTCCTTCTGCTTTCTTGACCAAATATGGAGTTCCTCATGTGGTCCTGTATGGTGAGCAGTGCCACATGTTTCCAGGGAAACTCTGAGTAACATTAAAATTTTCTTTCAATGACACTGACCTCTCCATGTTGTCAGTCACTTTTATAAATTAAGACCCAAGCATAGAACAGTTCTAGAATGAGTGTGTGACCCACTGCTGCCTAATGTGCTGATGGGCGATATCTCCTGGAGGGGTTGGTGTTGGAACAGTTTCCTTCCCCATAAAAAAAGACCCAGAGTAGATTAAAGATGGCAGTGGACTGAGTAGAAGCTACACTGACACTCTCCCAGGACCAAACTGGAATTAAAACTAAAATATAGAAAAACCATACTGAATAATCAACTGAAACTGAAGATAAGCTGGAGAGGACTCTCATAACAAAGGAGGAAAAGTGGAAACCACATAGAGACTGGTAGGAAGTATAGAGGCCTGAGGGGGCTGGCTGGGCTCCCACAGGCAGCCCCAGAAGGTCTGGAGGGCTATCTCAGCTGTGGAGGAGGCTTCCCACTGAGAACTCTGGGCACTAAACCTCATGCTGGGCTTCCCAGCCCAGAGCACCAGAACTAAGAAAGGGGCCCACAAAACATCTGGCTGTTAAAAGCACCAGGGTTTCTGTCTGCCAGAGAGAGGTGCCTGGAAATGCAGGCACCCTCTTAAAGGGCCAAGGCACAAAGTTTCATGTGCAGCCACTCACCTGGGGCTCCAGAAGAGGGAGGGCAGAGTGGAGCTGTGTGAGGAGAATCTAGGGTTGTGGGCTCTGGAGATAGAGCACAGAGGGCACCCCTCTGGATTCCTGTGCTGAGTCATTCCCCGGTACTGCAGAGGACATCTTTCTTCAGAAGAAATTTACCTTCCAAGAAGCTTTTCCATGAGGGGAAAGCAATTGCCCCATCCTGCTGGAAATTTCACACCCTACCAGGTGCAATTTCTACAGCCTGAGGCTCATTAAGAGAAACAGATTAATCAGCCTGCAAGCAGAGATAGACCTCAGAGTGCTTTGAGTCTGTGCCTGATCTGCTTCTGGACCCATGCCTTGGAAAAGCAAACTTTGGTGTGCATCTCAGTCCTGTCCAAATGCACCCAGTCCCAAAAGACGGGAACTCAAGCCATGGGTTGTTGATAGCTGGAAACAAGGTACTCAAGGCCAGTCACAAACAGTGTCTGACATTGGCCTGCACCAGAGACCATTCAAAAAGACTGAGAATCCTAGCAGGCCTACCTAATACATAGAAACAAACCCAAATAGGCAGCAAAAATAGGGAGACAAACAAGCCCCAAATGAAAAAACAAAAGAAGTCTCCATAAAAAGAGTTAAATGAAATGGAGATAAGCAATCTATCAGATATAGAGTTCAGAATACTGATGGCAAGGATGCTCAACAGCATGAAAAAATATATGGAAACTATGAAAAATAACCAGTCAGAAATGCAGAATGACATAGCAGAAGTAAAGAATGCATTGGAAGGAATAACAGCAGGTTAGAGGAAGCTGAGGATCAGATCAGCGAATTAGAAGACAGGGTATAAAAAAAAATCAATGAATCAGAGAGCCAAAAAGAAAAAACAAAAAACAGGAGGACAGTCTAAGGGAGCTGTGGGACAACATGAAACATAACAATATTCACATCATAGAAGTGCCAAAAGATCTAGAAAATAAGCAGGGGTTAGAGAACCTGTTTAAAGAAATAATGGCAGAAAACTTCCCTAACCTGGTCAAGGAAAAAGTCACACAAGTTCAGGAGGCACAGAGAGTGCCAAGCAAGAAGAATCCAAAGAGGCCCATGCCCAGACACATCATAATTTAAATGCCAAGAATTCAAGACAAAGAGACAATCTTAAAGGCAGCAAGAGAAAAGTAATCTGTTACTTACAAAGGAGCTCCCATAAGGTTGTCAGCTGACTTCTCATCAGAAACTCTACAGTCCAGAAGGGAATGGCATGAAGTATTCAAGGTAATGCAAAACAAGTATCTGAAACCAAGACTACTCTATTCAGCAAGGCTGTCATTCAAAATAGATGGTGAAATAAAGAGCTTCCCAGACAAAAAAGGCTAAAGGAGCTTATTGCCACCAAACCAGCATTACAAGAAATGTTAAAGGGACTGTTGCAATTAGAAGTAGAAATAGAAGCATTGCAAGAAGTGTTAAAAGGGACTGTTGTAATAATAATAAGAAATAGAGAAACTTAGGCATAAAGAATTAAAATGCAATAAATAAGGACCTATCAATAATAACCTTAGGACTTTAAGGGAGAGATCAACAGCAATACAGTCATAGTTGTCGACTTTACCACCCCACTGACTTCACTGGACAGTTTTTCCAGACAAAAAGTCAACACAGAAACAGTGACTTTAAATGGCACAATAGATGAGATGGATTTAATTGATATTGATATTTACAGAACATTTCACCCCAAGGCTGCAGAACATACATTCCTGTCAAGTGCTCATGGATAATGCTCAAAGATAGACCACATGTTAGGACACAAAATAAATCTCTACAAGTTCAAGAAGACTGAAATCATATCAAGCATCTCAGATCACAATAGCATGAAATTAGAAATCAAATACAGTAAAAATACTCAAAAACATTCAAACACATGGAGGCTAAATAGCATGTTATTAAACAATGAATGGTTACCAATAAGATCAAGGAAGAAATAAAAAACTTCCTGGAAACAAATGAAAATGAACACACAACCACCCCAAATCTATGGGACACAGTGAAAGCAGTCCTAAGAGGGAAGTTCATAGCACTGCAGGGCTATCTCAAAAAGCAAGAAAAATTTTTAGTAAACTAACCCTACAACTTAAAGAATTAGAAAGCTCCCCTTCGAAGCCGTCTGGACCAGGGCCTTTGTTTGCTGGGAGTGTTTTTTTATTACTGCTTCAATTTCATCAGTTGTTATTAGCCTATTCAGGTTTTCTGATTCTTCCTGATTCAGTTTTACATGACCTCACTCCTATGTGGAATCTAATAAACAGAATAGACTGAGGAACAAAATGGATCCAGAGACACGAAGCATGGAACAGACTTATGAATTTCAGTGGGAAGGCGGGGGTGGGGGGTAGGTGGGCAAAGATTAACCAAAGAATCTATATGCATATATGCATAACTTTTGGACACAAACAATAGTGTGGTGAAGCCCTGGGGGGGGGGGGCGCAGGTGGATGCGGGGTGGAGGGGATCAATGGGGAAGAAAAGGGGGATATCTGTAATACTTTCAACAATGAAGCTAAATTAAAAACAAAAAAGAGACCCAGAAAAAGATGGTTCTTTCTGTCCCTGAACATTACCTGATCTGGATATGAAGATTGGATCTGAGACATCCATCTGGGGACTAGCTTGAAGAGGAGGCTAACACTGAGGATGGCAGAGCAGGGAGAAAGACGAGATCTGGGCCCTGGATACCATCCCTGAAGCAATCATAACCAACTTGCCTGGAATTCACCCTACCACTGGGATGCCTGTTACATAGGTTATTACGTTAGTTTGAATCAAGGTTTTCTGTTATTTAAAGCCAAAAGCTTCTTATCTGACACAATAAATGTAGATTTTTCTGAGGGAGGCAGCTATTCTCTAGATCATAGGCTAGACACTCTGCCACTTACAAGCTGTGTCATCATGGACAAAGAATTAAACCTCTCTGTGCCTCAGTTTCCTCACATGTGAAGTAAGAACAATACCTGTACTTCACAGAGTTCCTCTTAAAAGCTTTAAATAAAGTAATGTTTGTCAAGCTCTTTATTACTATTATAAAGGTATCTTCGTAACAGAAAACATAATCAGTTATATATTTGTATTCTCTATTTCCAAGTTTTTACCCTACTACAATGTCTCACCCATGCAGCAACTCCCCCCTCACTAAGCTCTCAGCTCCTCCCTTCATAAGGATATTCTTTTACGTAATTATAGTGCAACAATAACATTCAGAAATTTCAACCACACATTATCTGATACAAAGCCCATATTCATATTTTGCCAGTTGTCCTAATGTTGTCCTTTTTTATTTTTCCAGGATCACGCATTGCATTATCATGTGCTTTTAGTCACCTTTAATTGGAAACAGCTTCTCAGCCTGTCCTTGGCTCTAATTCATTGAATTGTTTTAAAGAATATGGGCCCTTTATTTTGTAAAGTGTCCATAAATTTTGTTTTGTCTCTCCTTTCCTTTCTTCTTCCCTTATTTCCTTCCTATCTTCCTCTCTTTCATTTTTTGTTTACAAAACCAAAAGGGAATTTATTGAAAGGAGCTGAGAGCTCACAGAATTATAGGCAAAGTTGGAGAACAGGACAACCAGGGAAGTCCTTGTGATCTGGTGGAGGAAATGAGTGGGCATCTCCATGGAGCTGGGTGGAGGACATGACTCAGCTTCTCTGGTTTTCTCCCTGTGACTTTCAGGAATCCAGTGGGCAATGGGGATGGCTTCATGGGCATGCAACTGTGCTCTGAAGACCATCCTGCTTGGTTTAATGCTCTGCTGTTGCCATCTTAAAATCCTTAATAATCATTGACCCTGAATTTTCATTTTGCTAAGACTTTAGTTTGTTTTGGAGCAATTTTAGGCTCACAGCAAAACTGATGGGAAGGTGCAGAGATTTCCCATTTACCCCGTCCTTACACATACATAGCCTCCCCCCAAGTGATACATTTTTGGAAGGAGCATCACAGAAGTAATGATATATCCTTCTAGGTGCATTTCATCAGAAGACACATGATATTAATTTGTCGTGCTAATTTTTTAAAATCCCCACCTGAGGGTATGCTTTCATTGATTTTAGAGAGAGAGAAACATCGATTGGTTCCCTCTGGTACTAGCCCTGACCAGGGATCAAACCCACAACCTGGGTATGTGCCCTGAGAGGAAATCGAATCTGCAACCCTTTGGTGCATGGGAAGACACTCCAATCAAGCCACACTGGCCAGGGCTATTCCTGTTAATTTTAATCATTTGATTAAGATGGTTATATATCTCCATTTCATATATCTCCATTTGAAAGTCAGTATCCCACACTCTTGTAATTAATGAGTATTTACAAGAGATATTTTAAGACTGAAACAACTTTTCAGTTTCCTAAAAACTGTTCCCTAATTTTTATCCAATGGTATTAGCATCCATTGATGAGTCATGTCTGAATTAAATATTTAGGTAGTCACAAGATGATGACTTTCTAAATTTACTGTTATGCATTTCTAACCCTACATTATTTTGTTATATATAAATATAGCTTTGTACATTGTATACACTTATTTATACGTATTTATATCTGCTATATCTATAAAATATATACATATAACTATATATATATTTATAAATTATAAACATATATAACTCTATTGTTTCATATATTGTTAGAAAGTCATCATTTTGCAACCATCAAAAAATATTACCTATATCTACGTCAATATCCAGATCTATATCTACTTTTCCTCATCTCCACTCCACTTGAGTTATAATTCATCCAGTCATTCATTTTGATACTAAAATTGTCCCATGTTTGGCCAGTGAGAGACTTTAAATTGTTCTTATGTAATTTTGATATATTTTCCTTCAGTTTTGAGCACTTTGTAACTTTCTGGCACAACAATCTGTTCCAGGATCATGTTTCAGTTTCTCTCTCTGTCCTGGAATCAGCAGCTTTTTCTTCAAGAAGCCCTGGTTCTTTTTTATTGGAAAAAGTATTTGAAAATGAAGATATGGGTTATATGTGATTATTTGTACTAAGCTGTCCTTGTTTCTAGACTCTTAGTGGACAGAACTATGACATACACTTTTTTGATGATATTGGAGGAGCTTTTCTTATTGCATTTTCATCTGCTTCCATACTCTTCTCCAGCTCCTCACTGTTCATACTAACTTATACTTACATGAATTCACTAAATAGTTCCCATGTCTTGTCTTTGTCACTATAGCTCTTAAGTGGAATTATCTTACTTCATGGTCTGCCTGGCAAACACATAACTGTCTTTCAATTCTTAGTTTAAGAATCATCTCCTCTATGAAGTTGCTTATGATTCCCTAATTAAAACTGTATATTCCCTTTTGTGATACCTTATTGTACTTAAAAAAGACACCATCACAGCATACAGAACACTTTATTGCACTTATTCATTTACATGCCCATCTTCTCCAGCAAACTGAGGGCAGGAATCAAATATTACCATTTTATTAAAGTCAACAGTTAGTGAAGGAAAGAAGAGGAGAAAGAATAACTGAACAAGTGATAATTTTGCAATTGTTTTTTCTTCACTTGCTTGCTGGTACTTGCTCTCACCGAACCTGTAGAAACACACATACACACTCATACTACAACTTTCCAGGACAGACCCAGCCCCCAAAACTTTTCTCTAAGTACTGAGCCACAGCCAGCGTCAGGTGATCATTAAAGGGTCCAGCCACGACCTGGATACCTAGAGGAAGTCCTTTGGCATTCAGACCCAGTGGGCACTGGGTCACAGGCAAACCCAGGGCACTGAAGATACCTGAATGAAACAAACAAGAATAATGTGAGAAGTCAAGACCTGTTCTAGAAAACTTATTTTCTCCCCTCAATTGTGTAACGATGATAATAGTTACAAACATAGAGTTTACTATCTGCTGAACTCATCTAGGGATTTGATGTGAATGAAACATTTGAATGATCACAACAAAATTCATGAGATAGAAACTATAAATTATTCCTATTTTACAGGTAAAATAATGAAAGAACAGAGAAGTTAGATAACATACCTACAATTACTGGGCTAGTAAAAGCTCAAATCAGGATCTGTATCCAGAAAATGTGAATAAGAGCTAGAGCTGTTTTCTGGCATGCTACTCCTAACTTGCCCTCTGTACCATTTTCAGAAAAATTAGAGTAAATGCTAATATGGGACAATATCTTCTTGCATTATGAATTTTTAAAATTTATGAACATTTGTAATATAATTTTGTGGTAGTTTAGATTTATAAATTGAAAATCATTACCTCATTCATGTTTTTACAGAGCATTACAGCAGTATAACTTGCATAAGATTTCCTGTTTTAAATGTATAAATTAATGGTAATAAATTATAAAATTATGTAGCCATCCCCACATTCTGTGTTTAGAATATCTTCATCATCCCAAAGAGAAACTACATAAAAGTTAGAAGTTACTCTCCATTCCCTTTTCCCTAATCCTCTAGAAACCAGTAATCTATGTTTTATCTCTATGGATTGACTACTCTGGACATTTACTATGAACAGAATCATATGACATGTAGTCTTTTTGTATCTGGCCTTCTTTTACTTAGCATAATGTTTTCAAGGTTCATCTAAGTGGTTCTTTCTTATTGCCAAAGAATATGTCTATTGAATGGGTATATAAAATTTTGATTACAGGTTTCGCTAGTTGATGTCCAGTTGGGTTAATACTTTTTGGCTATTATTAATTATGCTGTGTTAAGCATTTTTGGGCAAGTCTCTGTATGGACATGTTTTTATTTTTGAGTATTTACCTGGTAGTGAAATTGACATGAGTCATATGGTACATTAATTTTTAATATTTTAAGGGAAATGCCCAACTGTTTTCCAAAAAAGCTGTACCATTTTTGTAATATGTTCATCAGCAATGTATTAAGGCTCCAATTTCTCCACATCTTTATTAACAATTATTTTTTATTATACTTCTTCTAGTGGGTGTGCATATATCTCGTTGAGGTTTTAAAGATGCATTTCCTTGAGATTCCAAGATGACGGCAGATTGAGTAGAAGCTATACTGACACTCTCCCAGGACCAAACTGGAATTACAACTAAAATATAGAAAAATTATCTTGAATAATCAACTGAAGACTACCTGGATAGCACCCTCATAACCAAGGAGGAAAAGTGGAGACTGCATAGAGACTGGTAGGAAGTGTGGAAACGTGAGAAGGCTGGATGGGCTCCCACAGGCAGCAGCTGAAGGTTTGGAGGGATATCACAGCAGTGTGGGGGGGTTCCCACTGAGAACTCTGGGGTCTAAACCCCAAGCTGGGCTTCTCAGCCCAGAGCACCAGAACTAAGAAAGGGGCCCACAAAACATCTGGCTGTTAAAAGCACCAGGGTTTCTGTCTGCCAGAGAGAGGTGCCTGGAAATGCAGGCACCCTCTTAAAGGGCCAAGGCACAAAGTTTCATGTGCAGCCACTCACCTGGGGCTCCAGAAGAAGGAGGGCAGAGTGGAGCTGTGTGAGGAGAATCTAGGGTTGTGGGCTCTGGAGATAGAGCACAGAGGGCACCCCTCTGGATTCCTGTGCTGAGTCATTCCCCAGTACTGCAGAGGACATCTTTCTTTGGCAGACATTTACAGTCCAAGCAGCTTTTGCCTGGGGGGAGGGGAGGAAGCATTTGCCCCACCCTGCTGGAAAACCTCTCGCCCCACCCTGTGGAGTTTCTACAGCATGAGGCTAATTAAGAGACTGAATAACAATCAGTTGCCCCACCCTGTGGAATTTCTACAACCTGAAGCTCATTAAGATACTGAATAACAATCAGCCTCTGGGTGCTTTGAGTCTTTGCCTTATTTTCTTGTGGACCCAGGACTTGGAAAAGCAGACCTTGGTGCATATCTTGGTCCTTTCCAAATGCACCCAGCCACAGCAGAGGGAACCACAAGCTGTGGAGTGTGGAAAGCTTCAATCAGGGCACTCAAGGCCAGTCACAAACAGTGTCTGACATTGGCCTACACCAGAAACCATACAAAAGACTGGGAGTCCTACCAGATCTACCTAATACATAGAAACAAAGCCAAATAGGCAGCGAAAATGGGAAGACAAAAACAAACAAACAAACAAAAAACTAGACCCAAGTGAAAGAACAAAAGAATTATCCAGAACAAGAGCTAAATGAAATGGAGATAAGCAATCTATCAGATATAGAGTTCAGAATACTGATCATAAGGATGCTCAACAGCATGAGAAGAGAAATGGAAACTATGAAGGAAATTAAGAACGACATAGTAGAAAAAATAAAATAAAAAAACATTGGAAGGAATGAACAGCAGACTACAGTAAGCTGAGGATTCTATCAGTGAATTAAAAGGCATGGTAGGAAAAAAAACACTCAATCAGAGAGCCAAAAAGAGAAAACAATTAAAAAACAGGAGGACAGTCTAAGGGAGCTGTGGGGTAATGAAACATAACAATATTCACATCATAGGAATGCCAGAAGAGATAGAAAGTAAGCAAGAGTTAGAGAACCAGTTGGAAGAAATAATGGCAGAAAACTTCCCTACCCTGGTGATGGAAGAAGTTGCACAAATTCAGAAGACACACAGAGTCCCAAGCAAGAAGAACCCAAAGAGGCTCAAACCCAGACACATCATAATTAAAATGCCAAGAATTCAAGACAAAGAGAGATTCTAAAGGCCACAAGAGAAAAGCAAGCTGTTACCTACAAAGGAGCTCCCAGAAGACTGTCAGCTGATTTCTCACCAGAAACTCTATAGGCCAGAAGGGAATGGCATGAAGTATTCAAGGTAATGCAAAGCAAGAATCTGAAACCAAGACTTCTCTATCCAGCAAGGCTATCATTCAAAATAGATGGTGAAATAAAGAGCTTCCCAGACAAAAAAAGGCTAATGGAGTTTATCACCACCAAACCAGCATTGCAAGAACTCTTAAAGGGACTGCTGTAACCAGAAGTTGAAATAGGATGAGAAACATAGGCATAGAGAAATAAAATGGCAACAGATAAGTATCTATCAATAATAACCTTAAATATAAATGGATTAAATGATCCAATCAAAAGACATAGAGTAGCTGAATGGATAAGAAAACAAGACCCAAATATATGCTGTCTACAAGTGAAACTCCTCAGAACAAAAGACTCACATAGGCTGGGGGGAAAAAAACACTTCTGGAGGACTTTAAGGGAGAGATGGACAGCAATTCAATCATAGTAGGGGACTTTAATACCCCACTGAATGTACTGGACAGATATTCCAGACAAAAAAATCAACAACAAGGAAACAGTGACTCTAAATGATGCACTAGATCAAATATATTTACAGAACATTTCACCCCAAAGCTGCAGAATATACATTCTCCTCAAGTGCACATGGGACATTCTCAAATCAGACCACATGTTAGGACAAAAAACAAGTCTCTACAAAGTCAAGTAGATTGAAATTATATTAAGCATCTTCTCAGACATCTGCACGATGGAATAAAAAAGGATCCCTTACCCTTTGAGACAGCATGGTGGGACTTGGAGAGTATTATGCTAAGCAAAATAAGCCAGTCAGAAGAAGACAAGTATCACATGATCTCACTCATATGTGGAATCTAATGGAACAAAATAAACTGATGAACAAAATGGATCCAGAGACATAGAAGCATGGACCAGACTGAGGACTCTCAGAGGGAAGGCAGGGGTGGGTAGGGGGTGGGGGGATGGGGAGATATTAACCTAAGAACTTATATGCATATATGCATAACCCATGGACACAGACAATAGTGTGGTGAAGGCCTGGGGTGGGGCAGGGTGGAGGGGATCAATGAGGAGGGGAAAAGGGGACATTTTTAATACTTTTAAAACAAAAAATAAATATGCATTTCCTTAATGACCAATAATGTTGAGCATCTTTTATGCACTTTTTGGCTATTTGAATGTTTTCTTTGTTAATATACCTATTGAAATCTCCTGTCCATATTTAAATTGAGCTTTAGTCTCATTATTGAGTTGCAGGGGTTCTTCATGTATTTGGAATGTAAGTCACTTAGTGGATGTATAATTTGCAAACAATTTCTCCTAGTCTGTGAATTTTTTACTTTCTTGAAGGTGTCTTTTAAATAGAAAAGTGTTTAGTTTTCATGAAGTTCAACTTACCAGTTTTTTCTTGTACTGCCAGTACTTTTGGTGCTGAATCTAAGAAATCTTTCCCAAACCCAGGGTCACAAAGACTTACTCTTCTGTTTTCTTCAAAATCTATTATAGTTTTAGTTTTTACATTTAGGTCTGTGATCCACTTTAAATTTTTTGTAAATGGTGTGTGATATGGGTCTGATTTAATTCTTTTGCATGTAGACATCCAGTTACTGCAGCACTATTTATTGAAAAGCCTGTTATTTCCCCATGAAATTGTCTTGAACATAAATATGTAAATCAATTGAACATAAATATGTTTGTACTCTGAATTCTATTCCACTTATTATGTATGTGTGTATATACACTTTGTGGGACTGTGATGTGTATTATTAAAGAGGAGTTCCTTCTGAGCTTGAATTCCTTAGTTGAACAGATCTATGTATGAATACAAATAATCATTAGAAGGACAGCAGGCTGCTGCTGTGCCTCATCAATAAAACACATTCCTCCCACATCCCTTTATTTTCTTCTTGGACATTTTGCCAGAAGGGCTGGGAGCAAGTGTTTAGGTAAGCAAGTGGGGTTTGCTACCTGCTTCTGAAAGGTCCTGTAGGATGTACTGTTTCTCCAACATTTGTAACATCATGAATGCACATGATTGGAAAAGACTGGGATACACTATGCAGCACCAGCTCTCCTTAGCTGTCTTTGTTGATAGGGAGGCCAATGAGATTAAATAGGCAAGGCCATTTGCACTGTCAAGAGTGGGAGGTTTTCAAGAGGAGGGAAAACTCCCAAACTCTTTTTGTGAGGCCAGAATCATACTAATCCCCAAACCAGATAAGGACACTACAAAGAAAGAAAATTACAGGCCAATATCCCTGATGAACATAGATGCTAAAATCCTCACTAAAATACTAGCAAACCGGATCCAGCAATACATTAAAAAGATCATACATCATGACCAAGTGGGATTTATTCCGGGGATGCAAGGCTGGTACAACATCCACAAATCAATAAGTGTGATACTTAACATAAGCAAAACAAAGGACAAAAATCATATGATCATATCAATAGATGCAGAAAAAGCATTCAACAAGATCCAGCACCCATTTCTGATAAAAACTCTCAGCAAAGTGGGAATAGAGGGATCATACCTCAACATAATAAAGGCCATATATGACAGACCTACAGCCAACATCATACTCAATGGGCAAAAACTAAAACCATTTCCATTAAAAACAGGAACAAGACAGGGATGTCCACTTTCACCACTCTTATTCAACATAGTAATGGAAGTCCTCGCCATAGCCATCAGACAGGAAGAAAACATAAAAAGGTATCCAAACTGGAAAGGAGGAAGTAAAACTGTCATTGTTTGCAGATGACATGATATTGTACATAGAAAACCCTAAAGACTCCATCAAAGTACTACTAGATTTGATAAGCGAATTTAGCAAGGTAGCTGGATACAAAATCAACATCTGGAAATCAGTGGCATTCTTATACACCAACAACGAACTTTCAGAGAGAGAAACTTAAAAAACAAAACCATTTACCATTGCAACTAAAAAAATAAGATACCTAGGAATAAACTTAACCAAGGATGTAAAAGACTGTACTTGGAAAACTATGTGACACTGAAAAAAGAAATAGAGGAAGATTTAAACAGGTGGAAGAATATACCATGCTCATGGATTGGAAGAATTAATATCATTAAAATGACCATACCACCCAAAGCAATTTATAAATTCAATGCAATTCCTATTAAAATACCAACAGCATATTTCACAGACCTAGAAGAAACATTTCGAAAATTTATATGGAACAAAAAAGACCCCGAATAGCTGCAGCCATATTGAGAAAAAAGAACAGAGTGGGAAGGATCACATTACTGGATTTCAAACTATTACAAAGCCATTGTAATCAAAATGTCCTGGTAGTGGTACAACAGGCATATAGATCTGTGGAACAGAACAGAGACCCCAGAAACAGACCCACGCCATTATGGTCAGTTAATATTTGACAAAGGAGGCAAGAGTATCCAATGGAGTAAAGACAGTCTCTTCAATAAGTGGTGCTGGGAAAATTGGACAGATACATGCAAAAAAATGAAACCAGACCACCAACTTTCACCATACACAAAAATAAACTCAAAATGGATAAAAGACTTAAATGTAAGTCACAAAACCATAAAAATCCTGGAAGAAATCATAGGCAGTAAAGTCACAGACATCTCACGTAGTGGACTTTTCACTGATACATCTCCTAGGGCAAGAGAAACAAAAGAAAAAATAAACATATGGGACTACATCAAACTAAAAATCTTCTGCACAGCAAAAGAAAACAGCCTCAAAATACAAAGGAACCCCACAGTCTGGGAAAACATATTTGCCAAGGATGAATCTGATAAGGGGCTAATTTCCAAAGTGTACAAAGAACTCATATTACTCAGCAAGAGGAAGACAAACAACCCAGTTAAGAAATGGGCAAAGGACCTGAATAGACACGTCTCCAAAGAGGACATACAGATGGCCAAGAGACATATGAGAAAACGTTCAACGTTGCTAATCATCAGAGAGATGCAAATTAAAACCACAATGAGGTACCACTTCACACCTGTCAGAATGGCTGCCATCAACAAATCAACAAACGACATGTGCTGGGGAGGGTGTGGAGAAAGGGGAACCCTAGTACACTGCTGGTGGGAATGCAGACTGGGGCAGCCACTATGGAAAACAGTATGGAGCTTCCTCAAAAAATTAAAAATGGAGCTGCCGTTTGACCCAGTGATTCCATTCCTAGGAATATATCCTAAGAATCCTGAAACACTAATCAGAAAGAATATATGCACCCCGATGTTCATAGCAGCACAGTTTATAATAGCTAAGACCTGGAAACAGCCCAAGTGCCCAACAGCCCAAGTGGATGAGTGGATAAAAAAGCTGTGGGACATTTACACCATGGAATACTACACAGCTGTAAAGAAGAATAATCTCGTACCCTCTGGGACAGTATGGATGGACCTGGAGAAAATTATGCTAAGTGAAATAAGCCAGGCAGGGAAAGAGAAACATCACTTGATCTCGCTTATACGTGGAATCTAAAGAACTTAATAAACTGATGAATAGAATAGATTCAATGACATGGAAGCATAGATGAGACTGATGAATGTCAGAAGGATGGAGGAGGGTGGTTGGGTGGAGAGGGAGAGAGTATCCAAGGAATTTATATGCAGATATGCACAACCCAAAGACAGGGACAATGGTGAGGAGAGGGACTGGGGAGGGGGAAGAGACGGGGTGGAACGGGTCATTGGGGAGAAAAAGGGACATTTGTAACATTTTAAACAAAAATAAAATTTAAAATATTAAAAAAAAAAAAAGGGTGGGTGGTTTCTGGGACTCCTGCCTATTGAGGCTGTTGGGAGGAGCAAATATGGGAGAGGGGAATATATGGGTGGCCAAAGTCTGTCCTTTTCTGTTGTTATGCTATTACACATCTATTCGAGAATCTTGGCCAGTCATGATTTCAGCTATCACCTATGAGCAAATGACCTGACCCACGTTTCAGACCTATATAACCAAATTCATATTTGACATCTCCAACTGAATGTCACATAGAAACCTCAAACTACAAAAAAAAAAAAAAAAAAATAGCCTTGCAAAGTAACCTCTTTCCTCAAGGAATGCCATCTAGACAGAGAGTTAAGACACAAAGTTAAAAAGATCTCTGATAAAACAAGAAGAAATATTCTCAGAAACCAACAAAGTTGCGATTTTGATAAAAAGTGGTAGAGAATCTCAAAAGAAGGGTCTTTCACTGTAGGCTGAGTATGGGAGTAGTCAGAGTTGAGATACGAACTAGGTTTTCAAAAATGAGTTGGTCTTGGGCTAAAATTCAGGCTAAGTTGCTCTTTTTAATCTCTGGGAACATAAGACTAGGCTAATCTCTTGTGTTAGTAATTAATAATTAGGGAGCAAGCTAATAAATGACATGTAAATGTTTATAAAACTAAATTAAATAAAAAATAAAAACAAAAGTAGAACAAAACCAAATCAAAAAGCTGTAACTGGTAACTTCCTCTTTAGGTTCTTTCCTATAGAAAATTATGTTTCCTGTCTTCAGAACTTAAGTAGGTAGGTGATAAAAATTTAGGCAGAAAGTTACTTCAAAGATTCAAGGAATTGGAAGTGAGTGACCAAAGCCAAGAATTAAGAGTAAAGATGAGTAAATGAAGGATATAAACTGTTATTTGATACCCTCTCCCCCTCATCCTCCACAACCCTATGCCAAGTACTATACATGCATTATATAATTTACTCTTGACAGCAACAGTGCAATTACCCTGAATTCCTAGAGGAGGAAATAGATTCAGAAACATTCAATGTCTTGCACCAGGAAACACAGGTAGAAACTAGTAAGAGTCAAGTATTTGAACTCAAAGAAACCAATCTCCAAATTCCAAGTTAAAGTGGACCATAGGTTTCTAGAGTAGGGAAGCATATAGTGTGGTTCCCTGGAAGAGACCTTATAGAAACCATAGAAACTGACCCGGTACATTTCCAGGGGCCTTTAGATCTCACATAACCATAGTACAGACACAGCTCCCAAACCAGTTGAAACTGAAATAAATTAATTGGGTGAATACTAGAATGAATCAAACTCAGACGTGATAATAGCTAGGCAAATAGATGATCAACTTGGAGAATTATATTTTGTACTAGCATTTTCTGGGAAGCCACAAATCCTGGGAAAACAGCTGACTTGGCTTTACCATTTATCAGAAGAGCCAAGGCAGCCTTTGGCTTCAGTCGGTTCATGCGGTGTTACTGGAGACAAGTCACTGAACCTCCCTGAAGCTCGGTGCTGTAAAACATGATACTCATACTCACTTGCAGGGTTCTTGGGGAGAATGCAGGTATTAAGGAAATTATCTTCCACATATGACAATAGCAACTGTTTTCTGCAATTTGTTTTTAATTGAACATCATTTTTGGACATGCATGTATAAAACTTGTCCAACAGCAAAAGGAAAGTACACTTCTCTTGGAAAATATCTCTATTCCTTTAAGATTAAAGATTGTAAAGGAGTAGAGTTAGGTACCTGTGTAAGCAAAGTTGAAAGGCCTTGTCAGAGGAACGTGATGCTTGGGAGCCACTGTGGGATGGGAGGGATATAAGAAGATACCATCATCAGCCAGCATCTCCACCAGTTCTTTATGCAGGCTCTCTGCCATCGCCTTGTACCTTTTGTATTTCTCACTGCTGTACTTCAGCTTTTCTTCCAACAAGGCCAGTCCTACAGAATGATTACATATAACAAGTTAAAGTATGAAACTTCATTTTAAATCCTAGCCTTCTTTAGTTTATCTTTTCATATTCTAGAACATTGAGAAAGTTAAAAAGTGATAAAAAAGAAACCTTGTAACCTGGCCACCCATACATGAACACTGCTGACCATTTAATATTAACTCCTGGTCTTTTTTGGTGATGCTATATATCAACGTCCCAGCTTCTCCAACAGAATGTTACATCGTAAGGATTTTTATGACTATATAATATTTTAATTGTAGAAATGTATCATAGGTTTTTCTTTAACTAGCCCATGATTGTTGGGCATATAAACTTTTTCCAAAATTTAAATGCTGCAACAAACATCATGCATGCAACTCTTAGAAAAACTTTATAATGGAATTACAGTTTTAGAGCATTCTATTTAATATATCTTCAAGTTTTAAATTATATTTTATGAAAAGATTTTTAATACATACATATGTATACATATTTTCACATTAGTTAAGTATACATCATAAGTGCTTAATAAATAATATTTAGTATTTAATATTAATTTATTTTAAAATAGTTTACTTATTTTTAAAATAAGTTTTTGTTCCTATTATGAAAGAAACATAAGTCTAATAAAAAATAAGAAAAAATTAAAAAGATTAAAGTAGAATAAACAACTTGCCAAGAAATACAGTACCCAGGGAAAATAATTGTGAATATGTTAGTACACTTAGTTCATGTACTTTTCTATGCAACTGTAAAATTTTCCACTCATTAACATACATAAATACACATTATCAACATAGCTTTATAAACTTGGCTGTAAGTGCCTGCATATAACTTCATCCTATATATGAATCATAATTCACTACCTATTCCTCTGTTAAACATTTAGGATCCTTATAATTTTTTGTTATTATAAACCATGCTGCAATGCACATCTCTATGAACAATTTTTTTACTATGGTTTAGAATATATATTTTTAATTATGTCTTTACTGATTTCAGAGAGAGGAAGGGAGGAAGAGAGAGAGGTAGAAACATCAATGATGAGAGAGTCATTGATCGGCTGCCTCCTGCATGCTCCCTGCTGGGGATAGAGCCCACAACCCGGGCCTGTGCCCTGACAGGGAATCAAACTGTGATCTCCTGGATCATAGGTCGATGCTCAACCACGGAGCCATGCTGGCCGGGTATGGTTTGGAATATTTTTATCTGAAGAGTCTAGCTTGTGGCCAAAATCCCTGTGTGATTTTTCAGGTATGACCATTAGCAATTAAAAAAGATTTATCCGGAAATACTCAAGGGGGAAAGCTCCTCTCTGCAAGCCAGATATGGTGTACAGACAACGCAGTGAAATGTCTATAGGCTGTTGCAGTCAAGGACTCAAGCTCCTCTAGCCTGTGATTTTCTTGTGCATATTTGCATTCTTAGCCAAGGCACCTAGATCTCTTTATCTGAGGCCTTTGGCAGAAGTCTTCTTCAGGTGTCTCTGCTGAGGCCTCTTTATGGGAAAGGTAGAGGAAACCTTGAAGACATTTTTCCCCACTCCGACTTACTACTCAGGACTTTTCCACTCGTAGTCTCTCTCGTAGTCTTCATCTTGTTCCTGACCTCATGATCTGTAAAACTGCTGGAGCCTTTTGTTCAGGGCTCCTTTAACAGTGAGAAAAATCTCCACACTTGTGCTGATCCATTTGACCCTTGACTAGTGCAAATTTTTATAGGGGAAATGGGAAAGGGAGGAGTTGTTGTTTTTCCAGTTTAGCCTCTTGCTTATACGATCACTGCAACTAAAGGCTTCACTGTTACTTTTATTTTGACGTGTTGCTTTAATTAGCTATCTCAACACAGGACAGCTCAGCTAAGCCCCTGACATTACCTAGGATGAAAAAATATGATTTCTTTTGCATGAATTGAGCTGGCATAAGACAACACAAGAGTTCCTTAGAGACTTGATATCAGTATACCACTGTCCTTGAATTTTCATGGCTATGCACAAGAAAGAGGACATCGGTGACTAGAATACTGTCAAGATTCTTTTGAAGAAAAGTAACTCTGACTAATATTTGGCAAGTGAGTACTTTGAGTGTCATTGTCCTTAAAATTATTTTCCTGATGATATCAGAATATTAGGGCCTTTTTCCAAAAATAGAGCAATTTCTGATGATAGAGACCTCATTAGTAGAGCTATGTAATAATAACGACAAAGATAAAAAGAGTTCCTATTTATTGAGTCTTTATGATGTTCCAAGATTTGTGGCTTCATCTTTATAAACTTGAAATTGCCAGTATATGCATGATTAGGCTGTATCTCACATATTCTAGATTCATAATCTCATTTAACTAGCAAAACAATGCCAGGAAGTACATATTGTTTAATCCACTCAGTTATGTAGGTAATATATACTTTTATTAATTCCATTTTATAGATAATAAAGATGAATCACTGACAATATAAGCGACTGAATGATGAATCTCAGAGGGAAGGGGGGTGGGAAGGTGGGGAGAGGGGGGAGATATTAACTAAAAAACTTACATGCACATATGCATAACCCATGGACACAGATAATAATGTGGTGAGGGACTGGGGGAGAATGGGGGTGGGGTAGAGGGGGTCAATAGAGAAAAAAAGGGGACACCAGTAATTCTTTCAACAATAAAGATAAATTTTAAAAACTTTGATTTTTTTAAAAAAGCCTCCCATTTTGTATAACTCCTCAGAGTATCTCTCTGCTTGCTGAATGAGGTGCTACCCAATTCATGAATTGTTTAATAAAGCCAGTTAGATCTTCAAAAACAAAATAAATAAAGGGATAACACATGAAAAGATACCAAAAATCTAATATTTGGCAGTAGGTACTCAATGAGCATTTGTTTACAATAACAACAATCACCAACTCTGCATCAAGTGTCCATAGCTGCACTAATTTCTTTGGTGAGCTGCTTCAACTACTGTATATGACCAATAATTAACATTTGATAGGTTAATTCACCTAAATATTACTGAATAGGCCTTTCCCCAAAGTCAAATATATTGTCCAAAATTTCCATTTAGATATTTAAAAACAATACATGATACAGAAAAAGCATCTTAGGCATTTGAATTTGTAAGGCAAACATTTGAAGAGTACTCCTTAATTTAGTAGCCATCTAACCTTTATGAATTAAAGTTTCTCAACCTAAAATGGGCATTATAATAGATACATTACAAATCAATAGGATAAAATGCACAGGACAGCGCTTGGCACATAGTGATATGTTAGCAGATGATGGATACTAATTCATTATTCATATATTTCAGCTTTCCTCAGTGTTGTGATGTGGTAAGATGTTCTCCTCTCCCCTAAAGATATCAAACTGGAGAAAAGATGATTTACATACCAATGGCTGGGATGGTGTGCACTGATAGGCCTAAGCACCATTTCATCAATTCCCACAGAGGGTTGATAGGTTTCCCATGGTCACTAAGCAGATCCACAAATTTCACAGGTTCCTGACAGTGAAGAAAACTTTATTAACCAATTCACCCCAATACATTTAATTAAAAAAAAGAATGGGGAAAGGAAGAGATTAAAATGTAAATGTGAAAATAAACATATCAAAGTGCTAAAACAGGAAATGCAAGTATTCTCTCAAAAAAAGTATGGCTAAGACAAAAAATATGAATAGGAATGGTCATAGCAGCACTAGGAAAAATAGCCACATACCAATCAGTTGATGAATAGGGAAACAAAAGGCAGTAATTCAACAGAATATTATCCAGCCATAAAAGAAATAAGGTACTGATACAAGGTACAACATGGATAAAATGTAAAAAACATTACGCTAAGTGAAAGAAGCCAGTTACAAAACACCACACAATGTATGATTCCATTTATTCGAAATGTCCAGGGTAAGGAAATCTATACATACAGAAAGTAGATTAGTTTTTGCTTAAGGCTGTGGATAGGGCAGTGAGGATTTTGGAGGGGGTGACTGATAATGAGCATGAGTCTCTTTTTATGGTGATGAAAATGTTCTAAAATTGACTGTAGTGGTAGTTGCACAATTCTGCATATGTTTTAAAAATCATTTAATTGTATGCTTTAAAAGAGTGCTTTACATGGTGTATACATTGTAACTCAATAAACCTCTTATAATAAAGTGGTAAAATGGCCATAAACAAGTATGGTTGAGAAAACGACCACATCCTTTTTCCACAGTAAAAGCTTCAAGTATCAACCATATAACGCACCTGCTCATAAGAGATGGGCCATTACTGAGCAACACGGTAGAGTGCTTATGAACACCAGCTCTGAGTCAGAGGTGAGAGCAGACCAGTTTTTTGCCCTTTTGTCTTATGTCAGGTTTTTAATATCAGGATCAACTTTAACAATCAGCACCTACGTTATAAGTTTCTCCAAGTTATGAGAGAGTATCTCCTGCAAGTGAACTCAGAATAAAATTTTTGTTACTGATCTTTGCCTTAGTTTTGTTCGTACTCTGCGAACCTACATGTCAGTCAAACATCCAAGCTTGAGGATTTACATGAACTTCCTATTCTGAGCGATTTCCAAGGTGCTTATATAAAAGAAACAATTTATTTGTTTCTGAAACACAAGTATAGTGACTGATAATTTATTTTCCTTAAGGTAGAAAGGGATCGTGAAAGTGCTCCCTTATTGAAGGGTTACTAAATGTCAGAAACTTTACCAGAAATATTCTTAATCCAGAAAATAATCTTGTAACACAGGTATAATACTTTCATTTCACAGGTGAGTAAAGAAGAGATTAAGAACTCCCCCACCAAAAAGAAAACAGAGCTAAAAAGTGACTTGTGATTTGAATTTGAGTCTGTCACACTCCTAATGGCCAGCATATGTACAAAAGTTCAAAGACTTGAAAATAATTTTCCTATTTTTTCATAATGTTGACTTTAACTTATTACTCTTGAAGAATTCATATTTAAATTTTTCAATAAATCTGAAGAAATCATAAGTAAAGCATCTTCCACAAGTACCCAGATCAGTTTCCAAACTTAGCAAATAACAGGAGGCTGAAATTACACGGTAGAAAAGCAGATAACTGTGTGCACATCCTTAAAAACCTCTGATGGGGGAGGCAAAGTGGGATCTTGACAACAGGGGTTATCTAATCACTTTATGCTTTATTGAAGCCTAAATGCTCTGATAGCCAGCACACTCTATAATGGAATAAATCTCATGCCCCGTGCCTTTGCCCACAATGTTACCTCTGCTTGAAACACCTTTTATCACTTCTTTACTGGTTAAGGACTTCAAAATATTCAAGTATTGGTGGATAGAAACTCCTCCACCAGGAAGCTTTCCCTGACTTCCACATATAAATGGGATTGCCCTTTCTGATCCTACAACCATATATGCTTATACCAGTGTAGCACTCACCGAACTGCATAATCTTTCATTATTTAACTATGTCACCTATTTGCTTATGAATTTCATTTCTCCATATCTATAACATATGGCCCATATGTTAATATGGTCAATAAATATTTATAAAAAAAGAAGAAAGGAAGGAAAGTAGTGAACATACCGTCCCATCATGTCCCTTTTCTGACATCATTGTGACCCATAACTGAAAAGAATACTTCATTTGCTTCAGTTTAACATGTTGAACTGAAGCTCCTAGCATATTTTCCAGGTTATCCACAACCTAAAAAAATCAAGATAAAACAATAGACAAACATGTTTAGGAAAAAGAGATATCACTGGAGTGTGATGTAAGCAAGATGGTTGACAAGGAAGTTTTAGGTCCTCATTTCTTCATGGAAACACCAATATACAGACCAAAGTAGCTCTGTGAGATCTCTGGAGGCCAGTTAAGAAACTGCAGCAATAAAACAAATGACCAAAAAATGAAAGCTGCACTCAAAATGCTCAGAAATCTCATGGTACCTTTGCACATTCTTGCCCCATCCCGTTCTTGGCACAGTGCAGAAAGACAGGGAAGAACCCACCCAACTACTAACTTCTACTTTGAGACTGAATAAAAAGAGTGGAATTTGCTTGCAGTGTTCTGGTTAGTATAGGGGCAGCCTGGGTCAACCAGTTTATCTTTTGCCTGGACGGGAGCACTGATGGGAATAGAGGCATAGTTTGTATATCATGTTGGAAGCTGTCAAAAGCAGTGGTTGGAGCTGTGGCATAAGAGTTGCAGGGTCACTGCAGGCCTGTGGGTGTCTAGGTATAAGATATTACAGGCAGAGCAATAATATAAAATAACTAAGGGCTTGAGAAGAAGCAAGGATGAGACATTTAGGGAAATAAAGACATTAAAAAGTAGTCATATGTACAGAGGAACTGGAATTTAAAAATGTGCAGGCCCAAAAAGGACCCATCTCCAAAAGTTTTGAGAGAACATTAAATCTTTAGGCCAGGTTAATCAGTAGAGGACTTCCTCTGCACAAAGCCAGTCCACAAAGACAAGGAGAGGTAGATATTATTTTAAATACTCATTTAAAAAAAAAAAAGATAACAAGGCATACAAAGAAACAAGGAAACACAGCCCATTCAAAGGAACAAAATAAATTTCTAGATACCAACCCCTAAAGAAACACAGATCTCTGGCTTACTTGACAAAGACTTTAAAATAACTGTATTAAAAATGTTCAGTGGGTTAAAGGACATCATGGACAAACAAACAAAAGTCAGGAAAGTGATATGAACAAAACTACAATATAAATACACAGATATAAATTAAAATAAAGAAACAACCACAAATTCTGGAATTAAAAAACACAATAAACGAACTGAAAAATTCACTAAAAGGGTTCCACAGAAGACTGAAACTGAGTAATAAATCAACAAAACAAACTTGAAGACAGATCATTTGAAATCACTGGGTCTGAGGAGCAAAAAGAAATAATAAAAAAATGTGAAGAGAGACCAAGGGATTCATAAGATGCCATCAAGTGAAATAATATATACATTATAGAAATACTAGGAAAAGAGAGTGAAAAGGGGACAGAGACATTATTTGAAGAAATAATGGCTAAAAACTTCCCAAATTTGGAAAAAGAAATGGATACACAAATACAAGAGGTTCAACAAACTCTAATTAGTATAAACTCAAAGAATCCCATAGTGAGTTACATTTTATCAAACTCTTGAAAATCAAACACACAAAAAAAAGAATCCTGAAGGCAGCAAGAAAAAAGTGGCATATCATATACAAGAGAGCCTTTATAGGGATCAGTGGTTTTCTTAGCAGAAATCCTAAAAAGCTAAAAGAAAGCCTGACCGGCGTGGCTCAGCGGTTGAGCAACCAATGATCCAGAAGATCGAGGTCCAATTCCCGGTCAGGGCACATGCCCGGGTTGCGGGCTCGATCCCCAGTGAGGAGTGTGCAGGAGGCAGCGGATCAATGACTCTCTCATCACTGATGTTTCTATCTTTCTCTCCCTTCCTCTCTCTGAAATTAATAAAAAAATTATTTTTAAAAAAGCTAAAATAAATAATTGTGAATCAATAAGAAAATGTATGGCAAAACTGTACTTCAAAAATGAAGGCTATGAGTGACATCAGCATTATGGCAGCATAAGTCATTGCTCTTTTTCTCTATTTTTAAAACTAATTTGACATCCATATCTGAACGGAAGTGCCTCTGCACATTACGCCAAGGGACCCAAGAGGTTTCCAGCATCCTGAGTGCATTCAAAAACAACAAATGGAACCTAGGTGGGGCCTGCAGATCCAAGAAAGTCAGCAAAGTTGTCACATCCTCACTCTCAGGCGTTGGGAAGAAGACACCTGGAGAGTGCAAAACTGGACAGATACCCATGAGTGAGATTATTCATGTAAGGCCAGCCTGCCTGAAGGGAGATTCCAGCATGACATTGGAGACAGATAGAGACAAGTTAGGAAACTGAGGAGAGGGAGGAATTTGCCAAGACATTTCCCCTCCCCAGGGTGTCACTACAAGTGGTGAGACTTTTGGCAGCAGCAATAGTAACCTCCCTGGTACATTGGAATTGAACCATAGTCTATATCAAATGCATTTAACAGACATACATAATACATTCCATCCAATAGCAGCAGAGTACACATTCTTCTCAAGTGCACATGGGGCATTTTCTGGGATAGATCATATGATAAGACACAAAACAGGTCTTAGCAAATTTAAGAAGATTGAAATAATAATTATCTTTTCTGACCACAATGGTATGAAGCTAGAAATCAAGAACATGAAGAAAGCTGGGAAAATTTACAGATATGTAGAAACTAAATAACACATTTGTGAACAACGAATGTATCAAAGAAGGAATTAAAAGGGAAATAAAAATGGTCTCAACATAAATAAAAATAAAACACAATATACAAAATTCTATGGGATGCTGCCAAAGCCTGTTTAAACACTACAGACCAAAAGAACCAGAGACAATTTCAGAACATTATCTCTAAAAATAGCAGAATACCCATTCTTTTCAAGTGCACATGGAACATTTTCCAGTATAGACTATGTGTTAGACTACAAAACAAGGCTTAGAAAATTCAAGAGCTTTAAAATCATGCCAAATATCTTCTCTGACCACTATGCTCTAAAACTAGAAATAAACAACATAAGGAAAACTAGAAAACTCACAAATACATGGAAATTAACAATGAGCAGATTAAAGAAAAATTTAAAGAGGAAATAAAAAATACTTTGCGATAAACAAAATGGAAACATATCATACAAATATAATGGGAGCAAAAGAAGTTCTATAATGCAGCAAAAGAAATTCTAAAATGTAAGTTCATAGCAATTAAAACCTACATTAATAAACAGAAAAGATCTAACATAAACAACCTAAGTATAACCTTTAAATAATCAGAAGGGGGGAAAAACTGACCTCAAAGTTAGGCAAAGGAAAGAAATAAAGATTAGAAACATACAATTTACCAAGACTAAATCAGGAAGAAAGAAAATATGAACAGATTAATTGCTAGTAAGGAGATTAAACTGGCAGTCAGAAATCTCCCAGACACACCACAAAATACAAAGGATTGTAAGCAATATTATGAACAAGTATATGCTAACAAATTGGACAAACTGAGGAAAGAAGATTAATTTCTAGAAACACACAATTTCCCAAAACTGAATCTGGAAGGATCAGAAAAATCTAAATAGACCAGTTACAACTAATGAAATGGAAGCAGTAATAAAAAAAACTCCCAGCCAACAAAAGTCCTTGACTAGATGGCTTTACAGGCAAATTTTACCAAACAGTCAAAGAACTAACACCTATCCTTCTCTAACTATTTCAAAAAATTCAAGAGGAGGGAAGACTCCCAAGATCCTTTTATGAGGCTAGCATCATCCTAATTCCAAAATCAGATAAGGACACTACAAAGAAAGAAAATTATATGCCACTATCCCTGATGAATATAGATGCTAAAATCCTCAACAAAATATATGCAAAATGGATCCAGCAATACATTAAAAAGATCATACACCACGATCAAGTGGGATTTATTCTGGGGATGGAAGGCTGGTATAACATCCGCAAATCAATAAATGTGATACATCACATAAACAAAATGAAGGACAAAAATCAGATGATCATGTCAATAGATGCAGAAAAAGCATTTGATAAAGTCCAGCACCCATTTATCTTTTTTTTTCTTTTTCTTCTAATCCTCACCAGAGGATATTTTTTCCATTGCATTTCAGACAAAATGGAAGGGAAGGGGGAGGGAGGGGGAGAGAAGAGAGGAGGAGAGAGAGGTGGGAGGGAGGAGAGAGAGATTGAAATATTGATATGAGAGAGAGACATCATTTGGTTGCCCCCTGCATGAGCCCCAATCGGGGCCAGGAATCATCCAGCACCCATTTCTGATAAAAACTCTCAGCAAAGTGGGAAGAGAGGGATCATATCTCAACATAATCAAGGCCATATATGACAAACCTACAGCCAGCATTATACTCCATGGACAAAAACCAAAAGCGTTTCCCTTAAGATCGGGAAGAAGACAGGGATGTCCACTTTCACCATTTATTCAACATAGTGCTGGAAGTTGTATCCAAGCAATCAGATGAGAAGAAGAAATAAAAGGCATCCAAATTGGAAAGAAGGAAGTATAACTGTCATTATTTGGTGAACACATGATACTGTATATGGAAACCCCTAAACACTCAACCAAAAACTACTAGAACTGATAAATGAATTTGGTAAAGTAGCAAGATACAAAATTAATATTCAGAAATCAGTGGCATTTTTACACACCGATAATAAACTATCAGAAAAAGAAATTAAAAAAACAATCCCATTTACTATTACAACAAAAAAGATAAGGTACCTAGTAATAAATTAATCAAGAAGGTAAAAAACCTGCAGTCTGAAAATTATAGGATCCTGAAGACAAACTGAGGAAGATACAAATAAGTGGAAACATTTACTGTGTTCATGGATAGGAAAAATTAACATCATTAAAATGTCCATGCTACCTAAAGCAATCTATAGATTCAACACAATTCCTATTAAAACACCAATGGCATAACTTACAGATCTAGAACAAATACTCCAAAAATTGATATGAAATCACAAAGACCTTGAATAGCCTCAGCAATCTTGAGAAAGTACAAAGTTGGAGGTATCACCCTATCTAATATCAAACTATACTACAAAGCCATAGTAAGTAAAACAGCCTGATACTGGCATAAGACTAGGCATATAGATCAACGGAACACAACAGAGAGCCAGAAATCGACCCACACCACTGTGGTCAATTAATATTTGACAAAAGAGGCAAGAACATACAATGAGGTAAAGACTGTCTCTTCAATAAATGGTGCTGGGAAAATTGGACACATACATGCAAAAACCCCAACAAACTAGATCACCAACTTACACTATACACAAGAATAAACTAAAAATGGATTAAAGACTTAAATGTAAGTCACAAAACCATAAAAATCATAGAAAAAAACATAGGCAGTAAAATCTCAGACATTTCTTGTGTAGCAATATTTTTGCCAATGTATCTCCCCGGGCAAGGGAAACAAAGGAAAAAAACCCACAAGACTACATCAAACTAAAAGGCTTTGCACATCAGAAGAAACCATCACCAAAACGAAAAGGCAACTTACTGAATGGGAGAACATATTCACCAATGGTACATTTGATAAGGGGTTAATATCCAAAATATATAAAGAACTTATACAATTCAGCACCAAGAAGACAAACAATCCAATTAAAAAGTGGGCAAAGGATCTGAATAGGCACTTCTCCAAAGAGAACACATAGATGGTCAAGAGACATATGAAAAGATGCTCATTGTCACTAATCATCAGAGATATGCAAATTAAAACCACAATAAGGTATCACTTCACCCCTCTCAGGATGGCTGCCATCAACAAATCAACAAACGACACGTGCTGGCGAGGGTGTGGAGAAAGGGGAACCCTAGGACACTGCTGGTGGGAATGCAGACTGGTGCAGCCACTATGGAAAGCAGTGTGGAGGTTCCTCAAAAAATTAAAAATGGAGCTGCCATTTGACCCAGTGATTCCACTTCTGGGAACATATATTAAGAATCCTGAAACACTAATTTGAAAGAATAGATGCACCCCTATGTTCATAGCCTCATTACTTACAATAACCAAGGCTTGGAAACAGCCCAAGTGACCATCAGTAGATGAGTGGATAAAAAAGCTGTGGGACATTTACACCATGGAATACTACTAGGCGGTAAAAAAGAAGGAAATCTTACCATTTGCGACAGCATGGTTGGACTTAGAGAACATTATTCTAAGTGAAATAAGCCAGTCAGAGAAAGACAAGTACCATATGATCTCACTTATATGTGGAATCTAATGAACCAAATAGTTTAACAAACAAAATAGAAAGAGAAGCATAGATACATAAAACAGACTGAAATCTGTCCAAGGGGAGGTGGGTTGGGGGTCTGTGTGAAAAAAAGCTGAAGGGATACACATACATACATACACACACACACACACACACACACACATATAGACACAGACAACAGTATTATGACAGCCAGAGGGAAAAAAGGGTGGGGGTAGGCAAAAGGAGTACAAATGGGGAGGGAAAGAGACTTTACTTTGGGTGATGGTTTAACAACGCAGTATGCAGATGATGTTTTGTTGAGTTGCACATGTGAAATCTGTATGGTTTTGTAAACCAATGTCACCCAAATAAACTCAATTAAAAAAAATCTCCCAGCCCGGCCGGGCGTGGCTCAGCGGTTGAGCGTCGACCTGGGATCCAGGCGATCAGGGTTCAATTCCCGGTTGGGGCACATGCCCGGGTTGAGGGCTCGATCAATGACTCTCTCATCATTGATGTTTCTATCTCTCTCTCTCCCCCTCCTTTCCTCTTTCTGAAATCAATAAAGATATATTTTTTTAAAAAATAAAAATCTCCCAGTGAAGAAAATCTCAGGACTGATGACTTTACATGTGAATTTTACCTAACAGTTAAGGAAGAATTAATGGTATCCTTTTTAAAGTCTCCTAAAAAAATCAACAGAGTGAATACTCCTGAACTCATTTTAGTAGGCCAAAATTACCCTGATACCAAAGCTAGGAAAAGACTCTACCAGAAAAGAAAACTACATGTTAATAGCCCTGATAAGCACAGATGCAAATGCCCTTTACAAAACAATAGCAAACTGAATTCAATAGCACATTAAAAAGATCAGTCACCATGATCAACTGGGATTTTCACCTGGATGCAAGGATGATTCAATATATACAAGTCAACCAATGTGATAAGTTTCATTAACAAAATAAAAGAAAAAATCATATCTTGAAATACGCAAAAAAAACATTTGACAAAACTCAATAATCATTCGTGATAAAAATTCTTTTAAAATTAGGTATAGAAGGAAGGTTGGATTAACTGAGATGTAATGTCACCAAGATGGCAAAATAGGACATTCCTGACTTCACTCTTCTTCACAAGAAAAACTAACAACTATTCAAGGACAAGACACCACCGAGAGAACCCTAGAACATGGAGGTGAGGCTAAAGCAAACTCCTGCACCACAGGAGCAAGACTACATTAGAAAGGTAAAAGAAGGGGCTACCCGTTGCCTGTATTGTTCTTCCCCCAGACTAGAGCACCACCATGCATGAGGTCACCCCTGAGCCATAGGCTCCTCCAGGAGAAACAATCAGCACCCCCACTTGGTACTAATTCATTTTTTCAAGCCACTACTCTGATCTTGCCCCATGGGTATTGCAGGGTAATCTGGGAAATTCAACTACTTCAAACATGTGATGGAGAGAGGGGGAGGGGCTTGAAACAACCAGCACTTGGGCCTCAGCAGACCAAGAGCATACCTTCAATGCCCAAGTAGTAATCACATCCAAGGGCTTTGTTCATCTGGAGAACAAAGTTATGGGCAAGTTCTGACCAGAGAACTTGGCAGGGTGCAAATGTGCCTGACTGAATCCTCAAATGGGAAATTTTGCTGGCCCTAGAGCCCAATTTGCTAATGCCCAGACAAGGAACAAATTCACAGCCCCACCCATTCTGGAGGGTGACTTAAGGCCCTATTGGAGCAGAGTACAGGTGACAACTCCTAGGAGCTGTGTGGTGTGGGGCACTCCACACAGAGTGCAGCACCCCAGCCCAGAGTCAAGAGGGCAGAACTGACCATCCCCAGAGGAAAGCTAGCACCAGGCATGGATGGCTCCCTTATCATGCACAGGCAAGGGTATTAAATCATAGCCAAGGCTGAGGGTAACTCCTAGCCCCTCCCAACAAGAAAGTCTGTTTGGAAAATTGAGAGTAAGCTTTAGTGGCCCCTCACTCTTTCACCTAGGCAAGGGAGCTAAGACTTAGTACCACCTGTAGCTGAGAGTATCTTCTGGCCCCATCTGACCAAAAGAGCTGTTGACAATTTCTGGAAGCTGTGCTGCCCACAAGTACTGGAGCCTAGAGGAGGCAAGTAGAGTCAATAGTTTGCAAACCAAAGCCAGGGCCCTGTTTGGCCAGGTAACTCAGGGTGCAGGTTGGCTTTATTAAGACAACAAAGAGCTGTACCAGCTTTAGAGATGCTCCTCGCACTGTGCCAGGCACAGAATCTAATGTGCAGCCTCACACATTACTGAATACAGACTTCAGCCTGTCCAACCAGAGAAGCTAACCATAGCACACAGGAAGCTGTGTGGCCCATTCACAGTCTGTGACTACCCCCACCTGAAAAGCAAACCCAGTGGCCTCACCTGACCATGGAATTCGGTGTATACTCTGGCCTGATTCAGTTACCCAAACAATGAGTTATACAGATCTTGAGTTCCATCCTGCTGCCCTGTCAGGGCAGGGAAACTAATTCATTTCTCTATCTATAGTTGAATGTAATACCCAGTCCTGAGCATCTACTAAGAGTAACCAGAGAATCCAGGTAACCACAGAGCCAATCCTATATCCTCACTTCTGTGCAAAACCAAATCAGCAGTCTAATCCAATTGTTCTCAGCCAGAGGCAGAACCCCCATCCCTATCCTCAGAGCTTGAAAAGTATCCTTACCTAAAAACAGACCATAATAGCAGCCCCACCTGCTGAAGGATATACCCAGAAAACAAAACTGAGCTGGCCGGTAAAGTTCTGTCTCCATCCGATTACTCAAATGCACAGATACCAGTGTAAAAAAGCAAGGGTAACAAAAAATCAGGTGACACCACTAATGGAAACAAATAAAGCTCTAATAACTGACCTAAAGAATTGGAGACCAATAAACTGTCAGGCAAAAAATCCAGAATAATCGTCTTAAGGAAGCTCTGTGAACTACAAGAAAACACCAAACAGATAAATAAACAAAATTAGGAAAATAATACATGAACAAAATGAGAAGTTCAACAAAGAAAGAGCAACCATCAAAAACCCCCAGAAATTCTAGCCCTGGCTGGTTTTTGCTTAGTGGTTAGAGCATTGGCCCATGGACTAAAGGGGCTTGGGTTCGATTCTGGTCAAGGGCATGTATCGAGGTTGCAGGCTCCATCCCCGGCCCTGGTTGGAGGGAGTGCGGGAGGCAACCAATTGATGTGTCTCGCTGACATCAACGTTTTGTTTCTCCCCCCACTGCCCCGCCATTCTCTCTGAAAAGCAATGGAAAAAATATCTTCAGGTGAAGATTAAGACAAACCCCAGAAATTCTAAATAAAAAAATACAATAATCAAACTGAAGAATTCAATAGAGAGTTTCAAAAGTAGACTCAACCATGCAGAAGAAAGAATCAGTGGCCTGAACATTAGAAATTACCCAGTCAGAGTAGCATAAAAAAAAAAAAAAAAAAAAAGTGAAAAAAGCCTACGGGTTTATGGGGCACAATGAAAATAACCAAATTTCACATTATGGGACTTCTAGAAGGAGAAGAGAAATAAAAAGGGACAGAAAGTATATTTAAAGCAATAATGGCAGTAAAATTCTTAATCATGGAGAAAGAAATGAATCCATACTCACAAAGCCCAGAAGATCCCAAATAGGTTGAACACAAATAGGGTTACACCAAGATGCATTATAATTAAATTGTCAAAAGTTAAAGAGAAGGAAAGAATTTTAAGATTAGCGAAAGCAAAGAGAGAAGTTAGATATGAGGCAATCAGTGGATTTCTCAACTGAAACTTTTCAGGCCAGGAGAAAATGGGCTGCCGTGTCTGTCTTCATATATTAAAGCAATCTTTTATAGCACTTAAGTTTATAATTGTCTTCATTTAGGTTTCACATATATGTTTTAACTAATTCATAAGTACTGTATAATCATTTTTATTAATTGTTTCTGATATATTGGAATGATTCTGATTTAGGGATTACATGACTTTAATTAGGACACTTGTTGACCTTACTGTGAGAGTTTTTACATGAATTTTCTTGATGTTAGAGATACAAAACTACCTATTTTCCAAATAATGATCTGTACTATTTTTAATGGTGTCACATGTTGATTTACTGCAGTTTTTAAAAAAGTGTCTTTAAAACTTGACATGGTTCTTCCTCTTATTATTATTCTTTGAACAAGCTTTTGCTTTTAAAAAGACAAATTTGTTTCATTATTTCATTTGATTATAGAAGTATTTAAAAAATAAAAAGCAGATTAGAATTGTTGCATGTGCAATGTGATCTCAATTATATAAAATTTACTTCTACACATAAGCATATAAGAATAATTGGACAGATATGACAAAATAGTAATAGCAGTTACCTCTGAGCAATTTCTTTTTTTGCTGTATTATACTTTATTTTTAAAATCTTCCTTTTTATTATTAAAAAATAAAATATAAAAAAATAAGTATAACCAAAAATTACTTAGTACAACTATTGTAATCATCTTAATTCTGTATTCTAACACAGAAATATCCGGCAGACAGTAAAGGAATAGGGTGAGAATGGTACCTACTGACCTAAACACGAATTCCATGAAAGAGGTTCTATTTATAATTACCTTTTTCTGAGCCAGAATGAGATCTTGGTCCACTTTGGACATTAAAAATGAGCCACCATCATGTTCCATCCAGTAAAATTTCAAATCCTTTAATTGCACTTTTTCATCTAGTTTTAATCTGTGGAGGAATAAAAAAAACTGATATGAACAAATTACTTATATATACTCACTAGTTTAATTCTAACAATTGAGATTTTGCTTTAGTGGCGTCCGTCCTCCCCGCCCCCCTCAGAATTTTGTGCCAGAAATAGCGATAAACCTTTAGAATTCAGATTTCCACTTAAGAGTATTACTCTGCTTACATGAGAGAGAACAGCTTAGAATGGTCAAGATTGAAGATGGAGTAAAAAGCCAGAAGGCTCTGGTAGTAGTCCAGGTGATTATAACCATGGTGATAGAAATGTAATGATGTAGGAAATAATTATGAGGTCATCTTTATTGGAGATTGTTTCCACATACGGAGTGATAGAGGTGGGGAATCGGGCTTTAGTGACTGGGTTGATTATGGTGCAGTCACTGGAATTGAGGAAGAATAAAAGTAGCAAATCCGTTTTGTGGGGTTTGGAAGAAGAATGAAATCAGTTTTAGACACATTGAGTTTCAGGTCATTGGGATGCCCAGTATGTCGGTTTATACACACTCCTGTAGCTAAGGTGAAAAGAAGCAACTGGAGACATATATTTGTGACTTCTCTATGTACTGGAGGTAACTGAAGTAGTAGGTGTAAGGGGGGTGATCCTGGGAAGTTGGGGAAAGAGAGAAGAATGAAGTGAGCCAAGACTCTCTAGAGTACCAGTATTTTAAGGATGAGCCACCAAGAGATAAAAAGGAAAAGGCATAGATGTAGGAGCTATATCAGGAGAATGCAAATTGCAAAATCCAAAGGTAGGGATTGTTTCAAGAAGGAAGGAATAGTCAATAAGGTCACCAGTTACAAGATCAGAAACCTTGACCAAAAAAATTTTAGTGGTGGAGAGGTGGAAACCAGGATGTAGTTTAGGCATGTTTAACAAGTAATGGAACAAAGATCTGAGAGAGTACCAGAATATGAGATCCACAGAACAGGTCAAAGCACTTATATACCAAAGCAAAAAGAAAGACATTTGCTTCATTCTAAAAGGAGAAATGAGAAATTAATCGCTGGGGAACTAGAAAGTTTGATATAAGGAACTGAAGAAAGTTCCACAGATTGCATTTTCTTGGTGAAGTAGAATGTGGGATCATTTATTGAATGCAAAAACTAGATGAGAATATCATAGTTTTGCTGCAAATAAAAATAATTCAAAATTGCTGCTGTTGAAAACATAATAAAGATCTATGAAGGGAAACAGAGAGTTTTTTAGGCTGTATCAATGTCCCAGTAAGTTTGGAAAACATGTGTGGTGACAAATGACAGAAGCACCAGAAAGGCTTAAAGTGAGATAAGTTTATATATTCAAATTGCCAAATGAACAACAATAATCCACTGCTTTCATCCCAAATAGGCCTATTTTTGCATAATATTTTTACACAGTAAATTATTTTTACAAACTATCTTCCCAGTTTGTGAAGCAAGACATCTACATATACAAAAGTTCTCTCTCTCAAAAAACAAACAAACAAACAAACAAAAACCCACCACCACCCTCTAAGTCTTTGGTTGAGGACTGAAAGTTTACCTTTGTCTCTAATAAACAAAGGGAGAGAAAATAAAGAAAAGAAGTGGACATACTTTTTGATCCCAGGTCCTGCCATGACTCTCAGCATGGGGGCCAGGTCTTCAGCATAGCGGCACATTGGACCAGTGCACTGAAACAGCTCCTGGGCTCCCTTGGCCACAGGAAACTGACCCTCGTTGGAGACCACACCTGAAAGGTTAGACACCTGGGTTAGCTGTCCAAGATAAGACATGATACCTCATATGAGTGAAATCATATGGTTCTTAGCTTTTTCTGATGGACGTATTTCACTCAGCATGATATTCTCAAGGCCCATCCATGTCATAAAAGTAAAACTCATACACGACAGTATGAGAGGGTTACAAGAGGGAAGGGAGTGGGGGGAGTAGGGAGTAAAAAGTAAAATTAAAGGTGATGGAAGATGATTTGACTTTGGGTTGTGGGCACACAATACAATATACAATACAATACACATCATGTATCATAAAAATGTACACTTGAAGCCTATATAAACTTATTAACCAATGTCACCTCAATACATTTAATTAAAAAAGACATGATCCCTGAATGGTATATTTCGCCATCCTGTTTAATCTCTCTTAAACCTGGAGGGTAGAACTTCTAGTACAATATTTACTAGAAGCAGCAAGAGCAGATGTATTTTTCTTGTTCTGATCTTCAGAGGAAAGTTTTCAGTTTTCACCAATAAGTATGATGGTAACTATGGGTGTTTTCCTATAAGCCCTCTTTTTTAATATAAAAAATTTAAGTGTTTACTGTGTGACAGATACTCTTCTAGGAGCTTTACAACATTAACTCATTTAATTCTCATAACAACCTTATGAAGTAGGTATTTTGGCTATACCCATTTTACAGATGAGACAACTGAGGCAGGCATTAAGTAGCTTGCCTAATATTACATAGTTACTAAGTGACAGAATACCTGAAATCTAGCGCCCCAGACTGTTATTGATCACTAAAACAGTGACTCTAAACTTTTGGCTTCAGGATCCTTTTATACTCTTCAGAATTATAGAGGACCCTAAAGAATTTTTGTTTACACAAGTTAAACATATCAATATTAAAAGTGAAAAGATATTAAAATATTTATGTGTTAATTTGTTTAAAAATAAAAGTAAACCCATTATACCTTAGCACAAACATCTTTTATAAAAACTATATTTTCTAACACAAAATTATAGTTAGTGAACAGGTCATACTTTTACATTTTTGCAAATCTATACAGTGTTTTGTTTAAAAGAAAAAACCTTAATTCTCATATCTGCTTCTGCATTCTACGTTTTGCAATACGTAATTTTTTTTGAAATATATAAAGATAAGCAATCTCATACAGATATTGATTTGAAAAAGCAGAAGTATTTTTAAAATCTTAACATAATTTTTCATATTCTCTGTTCATATTATATCAAATCAGGATAAATCCTGTTTCTGATAGGATATTTACAATAAGAAATCTGAAATTTAATCAATGATTTTCTTACTCTGTCATACTAAAATCCATCAGTATATATCTTACTCTGATTCAATCATTTTCCAATTCATAATTTTGTAACACAAATCATTCACCAATGATTTGAAAAATATTAGTTCACTACAATATCTATTACGTATTATGTTCATTTTACAGTATCAAAAATTCATTCACATCACCACTGATCTCTAAGAAAAGTCCTTAATTATTATTGCAAGGCTGTTAAGTTCATGGTGGTAAATGTAGGTTTTCCAAATTTCTAATTTCTGTTTGTATAAGGCTCTTAAAATGCATGAGTAAAAGCACAATCCAAAGAGATAACAAAAAGAGATAGACAAATGAATCTGTTATATGTATTTTAAAAAGTATTTAGGAAATTTTTTATTCATAAGAAGAAATGACTGATGGTTGCCAGAGGGGAGGGTGATTGGGGGGCTGGGTGAGAAAGGTGAAGAGATCAAGAAGAACAACTTGGTAGTTACAGAATAGTAACAAGGATGTAAAGTACAGCACAGGGAATATAGTCAATAATACTGTAATAACTAGGTATGGGGCCAGGTGGGTACTTGAAATATTGGGTGGACTACATTGTGAAGTATATGATCGTCTGACCACTATGCTGTACACCTGAAACTAATACAAAATAATATTGAATGTAAACTGGGATTGAAAAAAAAGAAAGAAAAAGTAATGAAAAAGGTCATGAACATATTAAATATATAAATGCAGACTGAACTGTTTGAAGATGCAAATAGCAGCCTCCTACATGCACTATTTAAAAATATGCCTTTATCAATTTCAGAGAGAGGAAGGGAGAGGGAGAGAAAGAGAGAAACATCAATGATGAGAGAGCCATTGATCGGCTGCCTCCTGCACGCCCCCTACTGGGGATCGAGCCCGCAACTTGGACATGTGCCCTGACCGGGAATGGAGCTGCGATCTCCCAGATCATAGGTCAACGCTCAACCGCTGAACCACACCAGCCAGGCTGCATGCACATCTCTTACCTTGCTTTTCTTACTTATCCCTGTGGTGACATGAATTTTTGGTGTTCATAGGGTGGTTGTTAAAACCAGAAAAGATTAAGAAATATCAAATAGGACAGCAGCATCATGGTGGCTTAAGTTGTTTTTATTTTCTCATACTTTTTAATACAACTAATTAGATATTGCTTAATGGAATAAAATCACCACTGCACATGACACCAAAGGACATGGAAGGTTTCTAGCCCACCTTTTCATCCAAAATAAGCAAATAAGAATTTGGTAAGGGCTGTGGACCCAAGAGAGTCAATGAGGATGCCCCACTCCAATTCATTGTTATGAGGGAAAAACCTAGAGAGTGCAAACCTGGGAAGATGCCCACTGGCAAGACAGAATTTGTAGAAGTCCAGCCAGGCTGAGGTGAAATCCCAGTATGCAACTGATGCAGGATAGAGACAAGGTTGGATGCATACTGAGGCAATCCCTCTCCCCAAGGCAACACTGCAAAGAAGGTGGGCTTGACTGCAGCAGATGTGACCACTCCAATAGAGGAAGTGGAATGCTGTGACCTCATCCACAAAGATTATAGAAAGTAAAAGTGGTGAATGACTGCCTTGTTACCCAAAATGTGAGGATGTGGCTGGAAAAACCCATTTCTGTCCTGCAGCACCCTCATTTCTGAGGAAGGACCTCCATGACAGGGAAGATGGACGAGAAAGGGAAGGAATCTGGTACGAATAGCAAAGGGAATTAAAGGAGCACAGTTTCTATTGTCTGCTTCAAGATTTCAGCAGGAAGTCCAAACACAAGCCTCTGGGAGTACCCACCTGGAGATCTATCCACAGAGTCCATAGGCACCACCAAAGCCCCAAGTGGTAAACCAACACCTAACTCCATTTTGCTGCTGGTTCCTTGTGTGTGCTTCCAAGTGCTTCTGCAAGAACAAGCACCAGTAGAACAGGAGCATGCTCAGAAAACAGGCCAAAGTCAATGGGCAAGAAAGAAACCTCAAACTTATCCATAGCAGCACCTTCTGGAATACAAAGGAAAGGTTCCAAAAAAACAACCTGGTGAATTATAAGGGAAAAAAAGATCCCTAAAACTTAGTTAAGTTGGTATCTGCTACTTAGAATGAGAAAGCAGAAGTGCATACATAGAAAGTATTAAAAAATCAAGAAAAATAATTATTATTATCCAGGGACCAATTTAAAGGCCTAAAATATTGTAATCTAATTAACAAAGAATTCAAAATAGCTGGTATGAAAAAAATTCAACAAGCTACAGAAAACTCAGAGAAACAATTCAACAAAACCAGGAATACAATTAATGAACGGAAGGCTTTCTTTACCAAAGAGATTGAAATTATAAAAAAGGACCAAAGAAAAAATCTGTACCTGAACAATTCAATAAATGAGATGAAGAATGAAAAAGAGAGCATCTGTAGCTGGGCAGACCAGATTTAAAAAAGAATGAATGACTTGAAATATAGAAATAACAAAGTTTGATTAGGAGAAGGAACGAAGATTTTAAAAAAGCAAAGAAAACCTATGAGAGCTATTGTTTTCATTGAGAAAGGCAGATATTTGATAACTGGGGTTCCAGGAGAAGAGAAGGAAAAGTTGGCAGAAAGTTTACTTAAATAAATAATAGATGAGAACTTCCCAAATCTGGGGAAGGAATTGCATATAAAAGTCCACAATGCTAATAGAACAGCCTATTATCTCAATGCAAAAAGACCTTCTTCAAGAACATTATAATAAAACTGTCAAAAATCAGTAACAACAAGAGTATTATAGGCAGGTGACGGAAAAGTAACCTACAAAGGAGCCCCAATTAGGCTAGTAGTGGATTCCTCAGCAGAAATTCTAAGGACAGGAAAGAGTGAAATGACATATTCAGAGTGCTGAAAATTTAAAATTCCCAGGAAAAATAATATATTCAGCAAAGTTATCCTTCAGAATTGAAAGAGATATAAATACTTTATCAGTTTCTCAGTCAAACAATAGATTAGGGAAGTTAACCACTATTACACTTGTCTTGCAAAAAAGGAGATTTTCAAGCTAAAATGCAAAACTAAAACCCAAAAAAACCCACATTGCAAATAAACAACACATTAGAGCCAACAGACTTAAAATACATATATAGAAGATTCCATTTAACAGAAGCAGAATGCAAATTGTTCTCAGGTACACATGGAATATTCTCCAGGATAGATCATATGATAGGACACAAAACAAATCTTAGCAAATTTAAGATTTAAATCATACCAACTATCTTTTTCACCACATGGCATGAAACTAGAACTCAACAACAAGAGGAAAGCTGGAAAATCTACACATATGTGAAAACTAAACAATATACTTCTGAACAACCAACGGGTCGAAATAGAAATCAAAAGGGGAATAAAAAATTATCTCAAAGTAATTAAAATGGAAGCCGAATATACTAATTCAAATGAGATGCTGCAAAAACAGTTCTAAGAGAAAAGTTTATAGTAATAAATACAATCATTAAGAAATTAGAAAGGTCTCAAATAAACAACCTAACTTTAATCCTCAAGAAACTAGAAAAAAACAAAAATAATAATCTCAAAGTTAACAGAAGGATTAAAATAAAAAAGACCAAAGAAGAAATACGTAATAGAGCAGAAATACAATAGAAAGGATTAATGAAGCTGAGTAATGTTTTTCAAAAAGATAAAAAATTGGTGAAAATTAGCTAAACTAAATAAGAAAAAGAGAGAAAACTCAAATAAATAATGACTCAAATAAATAAATACTAGAAATGAAAACAGGAGACATTACAACAAATATTACAGAAATGCACAGGATCATAAGATACTACCATGAATAATTATATGCCAACAAATTACATAACCTAGAAGAAATGGATAAATTCCTAGAAACACAATTTGCCAAGACTGAATTAGTAAGAAGTAGAAAACCTTCACAGACCAACAATGAATAAAAAAAGTAATTAGTAATCAATAACCTCCTAACACACACACACAAAAAAAACACCAGATGGCATCAATGGTGAATTCTACTTAAAGATCAGATGGCTACACTGGTGAACTCTACTAAACACTTTAATAAGAATTAATGCCAATCCTTCTCAAACTCTTCCATAAAACTAATTTTATAAAACCAGCATTACCCTAATAACAAAGCCAAATATGGAAACTACAAGAAAAGAAAACTATAGACCAATATTCCTGATGGTTACACATGTAAAAACTCTCAACAAAATATAAGCAAACTGAATGAATTCAGGAACACATTAAAAGGATTATACACCATAAACACGTGGGTTATGCCTGGGATGCAAAAATGGTTCAACATGTACAAATCAATAAATGCAATACATGACAGTAACAAAATTAAAGACAAAAAACACATGATCTTCTCAATAGATACAGAAAAAGCATTTGACAAAATACACGATAAAAACCCTGAAGAGATCTGGTATAGAAAGAACATACCTCAACTTAATAAAATCCATATACAACAAACCTACACATAACATTATACTTGATGCTAAAAAAAAACAAAAACAAAAAACGAAAAGTTTTTGCTTTATGGAAAAAAGTGTGGAGTTCCCTCAAAAAATTCAAAATGTAACTGCAAATTGACCCAGTGATCCCACTTCTAGGACTTTATCCTAAGAAACCCGAAAAACTAATCAGAAAGAATTTATGCACCCTTATGTTCATATCAGTGTTATTTACAATAGCTAAGATCTGGAAACAGCCCAAGTGCCCATCAGTAGATGAGTGGATGAAAAAGCTGTGGGACATTTACACCATGGGATACTACACAGCTGTAAAAATGAAGAATCTTTTACCCTTTGAGACAGCATGGAAGGACCTGGAGAGTATTATGCTAAGCAAAATAAGCCAGTCAGAGAAAGACAAATATCACATGATCTCACTTATATGTGGAATCTAATGAAAATAAACTGAGGAACAAAATAGGTCCAGAGACACTGAAACATGCAACAGACTGACATATTTCAGAGGGAAGGAGGGGCGGGAAGAGATTAACCAAAGCACTTATATGCACATGGGCATAGCCCATGGCCAGACAATAGTGTGTGGAAGGCCCAGGGAGGGGGCAGGAACAGGGTGGAGGGCAGCAATGGGGGGGAAAAGGAGGTCATCTGTAATACTTTTAACAAAAAAGATAAATTTTTTAAAAAAGAAATAACATGAGGTTGCCAACAATCAGCACTCTCATTAGTATAGTACTAGCTAGAGCAATTATGCAAGATAAATAAATAAAAACTTATCTGATCTGAAAGGAAGAAAAAAATTGTCACTATTAGCTGATGATATAATTTTGTATACTTAAAATTCCAAATAACAAAAAAAAAAACAACGTTGGAACTAATTAACAATTTCAGTAAGGTTGCAAAATATAATATCAACAGACAGAAATCTGCTGTATTTCTGTACACTAATAGTGAAATATCGTGAAAAAGAAATAAATAAAACTCTCATTCACAGTAACATCAAAAACAATAAAATATCTAGAAATAAATTTAACCAAGGAAGTAAAAGATTTGTACCATGAAACTGTAAAAGAGACTTTGATTGTAAAAATTGCAGAAGACACAAACAAATGGAAATCCATATTCATGGATCAGAAGAATTATTTTGTTAAAATATCCATATTACTAAAGCCATCTATAAATTTAACACAATCCACCTTAAAGTGTGAAAGAGAAATAAAAAATTTCCCTATACAAACAAGAGCTGAGGGAGTTATTAAAACTATATCTGGATTCTCAGAGGGAAGGGGGGGAGTGGGAAGAGATTAACCAAAGAACTTTTATGCATATAACCATAACCCATGGACACAGACAATAGTGTGGTGACTACCTGGGGAGGTGGCGGGAGTGGGGAGGAGGGGGTCAAAGGGGGGGGGAAATCTGTAATACTTTCAACAATAAAGATAAATTAATCTTGCCAGTGTGGTTTAGTGGTTGAGCACTGAACCATGAATCTGGAGGTCATGGTTTGATTCCCAGTGAGGGCACATGCCTGGGTTGTGGGTTAGATCTCCAGTGGCAGGCATGTAGGAGGCAGCTGATCGATGGTTCTCCCGCATCACTGATGTTTCTATCTCTCTCCCTCTCCCAGAAATCAGTAAAAATAATTTTTTAAAGATAAATTTAGAAAAACCTACATCTGACTTGCAAGAAATGCTAAAAGAAGATTTTCAAGCTGAGTTAATAAAAACACTAATCAATAATATAAACCATATTGTAAGGACAGGAAAAAGGCCTTTCTTTTTCTTTGCTGTGGTCTTTCACAATTTATGAGAAGCACCTGGTAATTAAACACCAAGATTTTTGGCTCTTCTGATTCAAACAACACCGCTATTCAAACTGTAGACAAGATAAGCTACTCTCAAGGCTACATTCTTGCATCCTCCTCCTCCCTGCCGTTCCCACAACTCAGGGATAATTCACACCAAGGAGTTTCCAGTTAGGAGAGAGTCCTGCCCCTCCTTCAAACAAGCCTCTTTTGAACTCTTTATAACTTTTGCTCTAAGCATGTTTTACAGGCTTAGGAAATATACTGATAAGACACCTCCCTAGGACATCTGCTGGACTCTCTCCTGGAAAGCAAACAAAGTGTTATTTTTTTCAAGACAACCTCCCTGGTATCTGCTCAACTTCAAGACAACCCAAACCCCTCACACAGCAATTAAAATAATAAGATGGCAGTATTAAATCCTCATATTTCAATAAAACTTTAAATGTAAATGAATTAAATTCTTCATTCAAAAGGCACAGAGTGGCTGGATATGTAAAAAATTTTAAAAAACCTAACAAAACCAAAACCCAACTACATGTTGCCCACAAGAGACTCACTTCAGCTTTAAGACATAACAGGTTTGAAATGAAGGGATAAAAAAAGATATTCCAAGCAAGTGGAAACCAAAAGAAAGTATGCAAGTGAGGGTAACTATACTTATATCAGACAAAAATAGACCTTGAGCCAAAAACAGTAACAAGAAATAAAGATCATTATATAATGATAAAGTGGTCAATTCATCACAAAGATTAACAATCATGAATATAAAGACAACCAATATCAGTTCACCTAAATACATTAATGAAATACTTAGATCTGAAGAGAGAAATTGACAACAGTATAATAATATTAGGAGGCTTCAACACCCCACTTTTGAATAATGGATAGATCACCCATACTGAAATCAGCAAGGAAATGATGAACATAAAATATATATTACACCTACTGGACCTAATAGACATTTATATAATTTTCTATCCAACAGCAGAATCCACATTCCTCTCAATTACACACAGATCATTCTCCAGGACAGACAATATGACAGAATGCAAAACAAGTCTTAGCAAATTTAAGACGATGAAAATAAACTAGATGGTATTAAACTAGAAATCACCAATAATAGGAGAGCTAGAAAATTTTAAAGTATGTGAAAACTAAACAATAGACTTCTAAACAACCAATGGGTCAAATAAAATTAAATCAAATGTGTAATCAAAAAGATCTCTTAAAAATGGAAATACAGCCCTAGCTGGTTTTGCTGAGTGGTTAGAGCATCGACCTGCGGGCTGAAGGGTCCCAGGTTCGATTCCAGCCAAGAGCATGTACCTTGGTTGAAGGCTCATTTGGGGCACGTATGGGAGGCAACCAATTGATGTGTCTCTTTCACATTGTTGTTTCTCTCACTCTCTCCCTTCCACTCTCTCTGAAAAGCAGTGGGAAAAATATCCTCTGGTGAGGATTAAAAAAACAAATGAATAAATAAAAATAAGAAGTGTTTATTTAAAAAATGGAAAAACAGCACATGAAAACTTATGAGATATTGGAAAAGCAGTTCTTTAAGGAAAATTTATAGTGATAAATGCTTATATTACAAAAAGAAAGAGCTAAATAACCAAATTTTATACCGGTAGTAACTAGAAAACAAAGAACAAAATAGGCTCAAATGATAACGGAAGTAAGTACAAAGACCAGAAAATAATAAAGTAGTAACCAAAAATAGAAAATAATCAACACAACTAAGAGTTGATATTTTGATAGAAACAAAATTGACAAAGTTTTATCTAAACTGAGAGGAAATAAATAATATCACAAATAAAAGAGGAGCCATTACAACTGTTGCTACAATACATAGGATCATGAGAGACTTCTGTGAACAATTATATGCCAACAAATTGGATAACCTAGAAGAAAGGATAAATTTCTAGAAGCACACAACATACCATGATTGTATCAGGCAGAAATAAAAATATGTATAGCCCAATAACAAGTAAGGAGACCTTCCAACACAGAGAACCCAAGGACAATATGGCTTCACTGGTGAGTTTTATCAGATACTTAAAAATTACTGCCAATACTTTCCAAACTCATCCAAAAATTTGAAGAGTAGAGAACACATTCAAACTCATTCTATGAGGCTAGCATTACCCTAATTCCAAAACCAGATTAGAATACAAGAAAATGATAGACCAAAATCTCTGATGAATATAGATGCAAAAGTTCTCAACAAAATATTAGGAAACCAAGTTAAAAAATACAGTGAAAAGATCACACACCACAATCGAGTGGGATGTATTCCAGGCATGCAAGAGTGGTTCAATATTCACAAATCAGTCACCATGCTACACTACATCAACAAAACAGAGAATAAAATGATATATTGATCTCAACAGATGCAGGAAAGAATTTAACAAAACTAAACATCCATTTATGATAAGAAGCTCTCAACACAGTGTGCACAGAAGGAACATACTTCAAAACAAGAAAGACTATATATGACAAAAACACAGTTAACATCATACTCAATAGTTAAAATCTGAAAGGACTTGTTCTCAGATCCAGAGCAAGACAGGATGGGAGATTAAAACAGCACCAGACTGAGTGGAAGGTACACTGACATTCTCCCGGGACCAAACTAGAATTACAACTAAAATATAGAAAAACCATCTTCAATAATCAACTGTAACTTAAGATGGGCTGGAGATCACCTTCAGAACCAAGGATCTAAAGCTGTGACCGCATAGACACTAGCAGGAAGTGTGGAGGCGCAAGAGGGTTGGCTGGACAGGCTTCCACAGGCAGCAGCTGAAGGTCCGGAGGGATATCTCAGCTGTGGGAGATTCCCACTGAAGACTCTGGGGTATAAACCTCAGGCTGGGCTTCCTGGCCAAGAGCACCAGACTAAGAAAGTTGCCCACAAAACATCTGGCTGTGAAAAGCAGCAGGGTTTCTGTCTGCCAGGGAGAGACTGCTGGAAATGCAGGCACCTTCTTAAAAAGCCAATACACAAAGTTTCATGTGCAGTCACTCACCTTGGGCACCAGCAGAGGAAAGGCAGAGTGGACTGGAGCTGCGTGAGAAGAATTGTGGTCTCTTCAAAGACTGAGAGTCTTAGCAGATCTACCTAATACAAAGAAACAAACCCAAACAGGCAGACAAAATGGGGAGACAAAAAAACAAGCCCCAAATGAAAGAACAAGAGAAGTCTCCAGAAAAAAAGCTAAATGAAATGGAGATAAGCAATCTATCAGATATAGAGTTCAGAATACTGATTGTAAGGATGCTCAACAGCATGAATAAAAATATGGAAACTAGGACGGAAACTATGAATGACATAGCAGAAATAAAGAGTGCATTGGAAGGAATAAACAACAGATTAGAGGAAACTGAGGGTCAGATCAGTGAATTAGAAGATAGGGTAGAAAAAATCACTCAATCAGAGAGCCCCCCCCAAAAAAAAAACAATTAAAAAACAGGAGGACAGGGTAAGAGAGCTGTGGGACAACATGAAACATAATATTTGCACTATAGGAACACCAGAAGGGGAAGAGAATACACAAGGGATAGAGAATTTGTTTGAAGAAATGATGGCAGAAAAATTCCCTAGCCTGGTGAAGGAAAAAGTCACACAAGTTCAGGAGGCACAGAGAGTCTCAAGCAAGAAGAATCCAAAGAAGCCTACACCCAGACATATCATAATTAAAATGTCAAAAATTCAAGACAAAGAGAGAATTTTAAAGGCAGCAAGAGAAAAGCAATCTGTTACCTACAAAGGAGCTCCCAGAAGGCTGTCAGCTGATCTCACCAGAAACTCTACAGGCCAGAAGGGAATGGCACGAAGTATTCAAGGTAATGCAAAGCAAGGATCTAAAACCAAGACTGCTCTATCCAGCAAGACTATCATTCAAGATAGATGATGGAATAAAGAGCTTCCCAGCCAAAAATAAAAGGCTACAGGAGTTTATCACCACCAAACCAGCATTGCAAGAACTGTTAAAGGACTTGGTGTAATTAGTAGAAGTAGAGAGAAAGAGAAACATGGGTATAAAGAATTAAAATAGCAATAGATAAGTATCTATCAATAATAACCTTAAATGTAAATAGATTAAATGCTCCAGTAAAAAAAACACATAGGGTCGCTGAATGGATAAGAAAACATGACCCAAATATATGCTGTCTACAAGAGACCCACCTCAAAACAAAAGATTCACACAGGGTGAGAGTAAAGGGATGGAAAAAATTTTCTATCCCAGTGGAAATGAAAAAAAAAGCTGGGGTAGCAATACTCATATCAGACAAAATAGATTTCAAAATGAAGATCATAACGAGAGACAAGAAAGGTCACTACATAATACTAAAGGGTTCAATCCAACAAGGGGATATAACCCTGATAAACATATATCCACTCAATATAAGAGCACCTAAATTTATAAAAAAACTTCTATAGGACTTTGAGGGAGTGATCAACAGCAGTACAGTCATACTAGGGGACTTTAACATCCCACTGATTTCACTGGATAGGACTTCTAGACAACAAATCAACAAAGAAACAGTGACTCTAAATGACACACTAGATCAGATAGATTTAATTGACATTAACAGAACATTCCACCCCAAAGCTGCAGAATATACATTCTTCTCAAGTTCACATCAGGAGATAAGTAGAGAAAAAAGCTATGGTACATTTACACCATGGAATACTATGCAGCTGTAAAAAAGAAGGATCTCTTATCCTTTGGGACGGCATGGAGAGAACTGGAGAGTATTATGCTTAGCGAAACAAGCCAGTCAGAGAAAGACAAGTACCACATGGTCTCACTCATATGTGTATTGTAATAAACAAAATAAACTGATGAACAAAATAGATCCAGAGACATAGAAGCATGGAACAGACTGAGGGATATCAGAGGAAAGGTGGGGTTGAGGGAGTGGATGGGGAGAGATTAATCAAAGAACTTAATATGCTTATAAAAATAAATAACCCACGGGCACAAACATTGGTATGGGGAAGGCCTGGAGATGGGGTGGATGCGGAATGGAGGGGATCAATGGGGGAAAAAGGGGGAAATCTGCAATACTTCCAATAATAAAGATAAATTTTTTTAAAAAAAGAACAAGACAAGATGCCCACTGTCACCACCTTTATTCAATATACTATTATAAGTCTTATTGGGGGAACACTTTGTAAACTATATGATTGTCTAACCACAATGCTGTACACCTGAAACTAATGCAAAATAAAGTTGAATGTAAAGTGTAATTGAAAACTAAAAAAAAGAAGTCCAAGCCACAGCAATCTGATAAGAAAAAGAAATAAAAGGCATTCAAATTGGAAAAAAATAAGTAAAACTGTCACTATTTATAGATATTATGATATTCTATATATAAAACCCTATAGACTCCACAAAAAAACTATTAGAACTAATAAATAAATTCAGTAACATTGCAGGATACAAAATTAATATACCAAAATTTGTTGTTTTTATACAGGGGTTTGCAAAAGTAGGTTTATAGTTGTTTGTATGGAAAAAGACATGTAGGTTATGATTATTACAATAACTTTATTAACTCAAAAGAATGTCACTAATGGAACTGTAAACCTACTTTTGCCCACCCCTGTATATTAATATATGAACTATTAGATAAATGAAGAAAAAATCCATTTACAACTGCATCAAAAAAATCAAGTACCTAAAGATTAACTTAATCAAGAAGGTAAAAGGCCTGTACTCAAAACACTCTAAGATATTCACACAAAAAATGAAGTCAACACAAATAAATGCAAGAATATTCCGTGTTCATGGACTGGAAGAATTAATATTGTTAAAATTTCTATACTGCTCAAAGTGATATACAGATTCTATACAATTCCTATGAAAATATCAATGGACCTTTTCAAAGTACTTGAAAAAATAACCTTAAATTAATATGGAACCCCAAAAGACTACAAATATCCAAAGAAATCTTGAAAAAAGAACAAAGCTGGAGGTATCATGCTTCCTCACTTCAAAGTATACTACAAAACTAGAGTAATCAAAATAATGTGGTACTGGCACAAAAACAAACACATAGATGACTGGAACAGTATATAGATCCCAGAAATAAACCCAGGCTTATATAGTCAATTAATCTATGACAAAGGAAGCAAGAATATACAGTGGGGAAAAGAATCTCTTCAATAAATAGTGTTGAGAAAACTGGGCAGCAACTTGCAAAAAAATGAAACTAGACCACTTTCTTATACTATATAAATAATAAATTTAAAATGTATTAATAGTAGACCATACACCATAAAATTTCAAGAAGAAAACACAGGCAATAAACTCTTTTACACTGGCCTATGTAATATTTTCTTAGATATGTCTCCCCAGTCAAAAACAACAAAAGCAAAAATATGCATTATATAAAACTAACAAGGTTTTGCACAATGAAGGAAAGCATTGACAAAATGAAAAGTCAACCCACTGAATGGGAGAAAATATTTGCAAATAATATACTCAGTAAAGAGTTAGTATAAAAATATATATTAAGAACTCATAAAATTCAACATAAAAAAAACACCAATCTAATTAAAAATGAACAGAGGATCTGAATAGACATTCTTCCAAAAAAGACATAGATAGCCATCAGATACATGAAAAGATACTCAACATCACTAATCAAATCAAAACCACAGTGAAATATTACCTCACACCTGTCAGATTGGCTGTTATAAAAAATAAATAAGTGTTGGCAAGGAGTTCCCCCGTACACTCCTGGATGAATTGCAAACTGGTACAGCCATTATGGGAAAAAAACCCCAATAATTTGAAAAGACGTGTACATACATTATGTGCAGGTTTACCTAACATTTCTGAATTTTGAATTTGTCACCTACCAAATGGGTACAATTTTTTCCTGAAAGGTTTACTGTGGAGATTAAATAGAATTAGGGCAGACAACTTGTAGAGTTCCTGAGACAGAGCTGGTTATTTTCTTAAGAATGTTAGTGAATATGCATAACCGTGCTTATAGGTAAGATTATTCTGGCAGGGATCAAATTTCAGTATTGCTAAGACTCATAAAAATAGAACAACCCTTGTCACCATATTAATATTACCTGGGGAAGGTTTATGTCCAAATATGCCATTGAAGAATGCAGGCATTCGAATGCTGCCACCAATATCAGAGCCCACACCAATCACGGAGCATGCTGCTGCCAGGGTACAACCTTCACCACCTATAGGAAATGCAAAATATTCCTTTATAATAAACAAATTAAACTACTATTTTCATGGAATATATTTTATCCTCTTTGATTTTTAACCTTTCTGAGTCTTTAGATTGAAAGTGAGTCTCTTATAGACAGTATATATTTGAATCATGACTTTAATCCATTATGCCAATCTATGTCTTTTGATTCAGGAGATTAATCCTTTTATATTAGATGTAACATAAAAGCAGGAAGGTCTTACTTATAACTTTTTGGGTTTTATTTTTTGTATGTCTTAGTTTTTGGTCCTTTGTTGTCTTCATTACTGACTTCCTTTGTGTGTAGTTCACTTTTGTAAGGACACTTTATGTTTCTCTTCCCATTCCCTAGTTTGTATATTTTACAGATGTTTTCTTTGTAGGTAACATGGAATTACAAATACCATCTGTTATATCTATCTATCTAGTCTGTATATTATGATGTTTTGCCATCTTAAAAAACATTCTGATCAAAGATTGTCCCTCCCTGGGCTAGTCAATTCTTAAAGATAGCAAATGGCCTGTCCATAAGCATGCCTTTTATGCAAAATAACCAATCCGGAGCCATACAGCCTCTACCTTGAGGCACCACAGGAGGTATTACTCCTCTACCTCTATCATCTCAGGGCCAGGTACAAGGCAAATAGAGATCACTCCTATAGTCCAAAGCCCTCTGAATTTATTCAAACTAGTCAATCCTAAATTGTTTACCCTGGCCTGCCTTTCCTTTCCTGCAGAAACCCAATAGAGACCGTGGCTTAAGAATTCCCCCTGCTCCTGTCTTCTGCCTCCTGAACACCCTGGTCTTGTGGCTGCATGTGACTGACCATCTCATAAAAGAATACAAAACAACATCCTAAAGTTGCAACAATCTATTATAAATATATGCCAACTCAACTTCAATTGCATACTAAAACTATGTTTTTATGCACCTCCCTCTCCTCCACTTACTTTAACCAATTCCATATATATTGAGACTTATCATTATTTTTATACATGTCTTTTAAATATTGTATAAAATAAAAAGTTGATTTTCAAACCAAAATTAAATTAATACTGGTTATATTTGCTTATATATTTACCTTTACCACAGATCTTTATAGTCACAGGGCTTTGAGTTACTCTCTAGTGTCCTGCCCTTTCACTACATTAAAACATTTTTTAAAAATATGTCTTTATTGGTTTTTAGAGAGGAATGGAGAGGGATGGAAAGAGAGAAACATTGATAAGAGAGAAACATCATCAATCGGCTGTCTCCTGCACGCCCCCTACCAGGGATCGAGCCCAAGACCCTGGCATGTGCCCTAAACAGGAATCAAACTGTGACCTCTTTGGTTTATGGGTCTATGCTCAACCACTGAGCCATGCCAGCTAGGCAACATTTTACAAGTTGAGGACACTGACTCCCTGACTCCCTTCATTATGTTACCAACGTCACATAGCAAAAAACTGTCAATGTTCTCTTTGGCTCTAGCAACCACAATCTTAAACACCATATTTTGCTAACCCACATATATATGCCTTAAGGATAGATAAAAGTCATGTAAATTCTAGTCTCTAATATACTCTCTGATGTTTTCCTCCTATATCACTTGTTGCTCATTCTTAATTTCCTTTGTTAGATATGTCTTCTCTTTTTAACCTTGAAAATGACAAAGCTCTGTCATGAGCCCCAGTTCATCTCCATCAACGCACACACACATTTGTTTTTTTTCCCATCCATTCTTACAGGTTATAGATTAGATACTGTACCACGTTTATGATGACAACTTCTAAATTATTTTAAACCCAGGTTATTACTCTAACTCATATAGGCCAACACCAATGGGTGTCTTACAAATATCTTAAACGTAACATGTTCAAAGTGGTATTCCTAAATCATGCTGTCCCCCCGTTTATCCCTCCCCTTCCCGTTTTCTCCATCTGAATGAATGACTGTACATCTTTCGAGTCAGAAACCCTGTGAATTTTTACTTCTCTTTTTATCTTTACACCCACCTCTCCATTACCAACCTATCATCAAGTCATGTTCCAGTCTACCTTTAAGATATATCTTGTGTCCCATCTATTTTTCTTCATCTACACAAACACTAGTTGAAGTCACTATCATTTATCTCTTGGACAACCAAAATAGACTTCTAATTTCTCTATTTGCTTCAGCTTTTGTTCCTCTACATTATGTGACCTGGACAAAACTTTTTAATTTCATCACTAACTCCTCTCTGTCTTACTCACTACACTGGGTTTTTTTCAGTTCACTGAACACACTAAGCATGTTCCCACCTCAGGCTTTTGCATTTTCTGTATTCTCTAACTAGAATGCTTTCTGCTTGACCCACTACCCCCACACCCACTGAGTGGTTAGCTGTCTCTGGTCCTTTGGATTTCATCATAAATACCACCTTCTTAGAGAGGATTTCCATGACCATATCTGCTATATTCCTGCATTAGCACAGTTTCTAGTACATCGCAGTTATCAGAGCTCAGTGTCCTTACATTATTTTATCACCTTTGTCTCAAGAAGATATAAGTGTTCAGCTAAACCACTTTCACTCTCTCACATTCTCTCTCTCTCTCTCTCTCTCCCTCCCTCCCTCCCTCTTCCCTTCTCCTTGAGTGCATGCACACACACACACACACACACACACACACACACACACGGGGACCAAGAGTATCGATGCTCATTGTCTACAATGCTCTTCACCAATCTATGACAAATTTTGCAATTGCCTTAACCATAAACACCTAATTATGACTTTCCAAGAGATTTGTGCAATAGTATTTGTACCCCCTCCTTGCAGTGACTCACTAACTGAAATGTTAAACTCACCAGAACTTCCACCTACAATATGCCGTAAATCATATGGGTTGTTGGATCGGCCATAGATCTTGTTACTGGATTCATACCACATGCACAGCTCACTACAGTTGGTTATGCCAAGAGGAATGGCACCAGCTTCCTTAAGAAATGCCACTACAGTGGCATCTGTTTTGGAAATGGCATTCCGACGATTCACAAGGCCAGAAGAATTAGGCATTCCTGTAAAGTCCACAAGAAAAGGAAATTAAGATGTTATTAAATAAAAATGGGAACAATTTACTGAGTACCTTCAATGAACCAACCCAGTTATTGTGTATGATTTTCTTAGTACTGATAGGTGGTACGACTTATTGGAAAGTGTACAGGCTTTGGAATCATAACTAAGTTCAAATCACATTTCTGTACCTTACCAATTCTACGGACTTTGGGAAAATCACTTAACTTTTCTGATTCTCAGTTTTTATAGGAATAAATGAGATATTGAATGTAAAGTATGTAAACATATTTAGTAAATAAAAGTAATTATTACAAATTCTGCCACTCAATAACCCTAACTGTTAAGAATTGTATTACAGAGAAAGTACAGGCTTTTATTAGAGTCCTAGATTAGTTTTAGTCAAGCTACTTTAGTGTCATGAGCTTCAAATTTTTACTTGAAAAATGAGATAATACTATTCTTATAGTCTGCTTTGAGGATTAATGGGCACTGAGCATAGCTCCTTATATGCCATATAGTTCTAAGAGATGATGGTCATTATTGTCTCTCTTCCCAATGAAACTTGCAGAGTATTTCCCATCAATTCAAAACTGAAGAAAAACCTTACATTAGTCATCTACTTTGGTAATATATTTTTTCTGTTTATAACTTCAGCAAATATATGCCATTTGTGAGTTCAACCCATGCATCTAAAGAAAGTAAATACAAAGAACAGTACCTTGTAGCTGGAAAGCTTCTTTGACTGTCAAAGGAACCCCAAGGAAGGGCCATTTCTTTTCCAGGGTGGCATCATCTTCCTGCTTCTCTGCAAGCTTTTTATCTACAGCATGAGCCTCCTTCTTAGCTACCTCAAACCTAGGAAAAGTGAAACAGAGCTACATAAAGCTGTGGACAGTGAGAAAGAAGATACCTTCTAAGAAGGGCTCCTGGTTGCTAACTGAGCTCAAAATTTAAAAACAGAGCTTAGCAGCCATTTCTGCACAGGGACCTCTCACACAAACTCTACTTTACAGATAAACCTGCACTGAACTACCTGCCTCAGTGCTACCTGACTAAACTGTTTTACTGAACTGTGTTTCTGACATCTGAGCCAGCCCTTGCAGAGGAGTTCCTGGAATCCTACTTCAACCAATAGGACAGAGACTATCCCCATGCAATCAGAGCCCAGCAGCTATATCCTTATCAGCATTTTCACTGACTAATCACAGAGGCTCCATTCTGACCAATGAAGGTAGTGCTTTTTTGGACCAATCAAACTGCAAGGATTTGGAGTCTTCATTTGTATAAGGACCAGGAATGGGCACTACTGACTGTTTAAGTCAGCTTCTCTCTAGCTCTTGAAGCACACTTTTCCTTTCCACTGAAAACTGAAGACTGTATTTCATTGGCTGCAGCTGAAACACCAAAGATGGAACACCAAATACAGTGTGTCCCAAAAAAATGTACACACACACTTTGAATAATTATAAAAGCGGTGTTTATTAAAATACGTTGCATTTTCTTTCTTCTTTTTAGAAATTTGAGCAAAGAAAACACTAATCTTACACAAACTTTATTGGAGAAGAGTGAAGAAGGTAACACTTCTAAACTCATTTTCTGAGGTCAGTATTGTCTGAATATCAAGACCTGGCAAAGCCATTCCAAAAAAAGACAATTACAGATCAATACCCTTTATGAATACAATACTTAAATGGTGAGATATGTCCAAAGATAGAACAAAAGTAGTTGAAATTTTTCTGGAGATAGTCAGTTCAATATATGGAGAAGCCAAAACTAGGAAAAGAAGAAATGGTTGTCAGGTGCAAGATATAAAAACAAATCGAGATTAAAACATTAATGAGCTGTTAAAGTGTGAATACATTCTTTGGGGACATCCTGTATATCTCACCGCAGCAGAACACAGCAGACCAGTGTAGAAGCATAGCAGAGCAGACCAAAACAGGGCAGAGTGAAACCAGACTGGACCACACTGGAATAGAGCAGACCAGACCGGACCAGAGCAGAGCTGTCAAGCCAGAGAGGTGCCTGGTCCCAGGGCTGCCTCACAGCCATACTGTCCTGCTTCATAACTGAGCTGTAACATACTATCGAGCTGCTCCACAGCCATGATGTTCTCACAGCCATACTGTATCACAACTGAGCTGTTTGCACTGAATAAAGTTTTCCTCTTCACTGTACCCCAAACTCGGGATCCCTATTGGCGTTGAATTGGTGTCACTGACCGTTGGTTGACAAACCACATAAAATAGCCATCTACCCAAATTTATTAAAAGAACGAGGGTTGACATGTTGAAATAAATATACTTGTCAAGATACTTATAAAGTTGACCCTTTGAGCCAGTAATTCTTCTTTTAGAAATTCATCTAAAGTACAGTGATCCCACGTACTAACAAAATACAAACAGAAAGATGGTCAGTGAATCGTTATTTGTATTAGAAAAAATGTGAAAGTAACCAATCACCAAATAAATTATTGTAGGTATCTATTATGGAAAACTGTAGTAAAAAACAGTGATGTTTTCTAAAAGTTTTTATTGTTTTTTGGAAATTCTTATGATGTAAACTGTTTAATTTAAAAGAAAAGAGGTTACAATGTTATGTTTCTAATCTCAGTAATGTGAAAAATATACATATATTTGAAAGCAAACCAAATGTTAACAATGCATAACCACTTTTTGGTGCTAAGATTATCAGCAAATTATTTTATTATTTTCTGTCTTTTGCAAATGCTCTAAAATAAGGATATATTACAAGAATGCTCAAAAGCACAGAATTAAATCAATATGCCTAAAATAACACAGTTTGAGTATATGTGGTAATACAGTCCCTAAATTATATGATGCCAATAGGATTTCTCAGTATCACAAACAGTAATTCTTCAAAACAGTAATTCTTCAATTCTTAAATCCTCTAAATAAACTGTCATGTGACTTTAAAAATAACTTCAATAATGGAGTAAGGACAGTCTCTTCAATAAGTGGTGCTGGGAAAATTGGACAGACATATGCAAAAGAATGAAACTAGACCACCAACTTTCACCATATACAAAAATAAACTCAAAATGGATAAAAGACTTAAATGTAAGTCACGAAACCATAAAAATCCTGGAAGAAATCATAGGCAATAAAGTCACAGACATGCCACGTAGTGGACTTTTCACTGATACATCTCCTAGGGCAAGAGAAACAAAAGAAAAAATAAGCCTATGGGACTACATCAAACTAAAAAGCTTCTGCACAGCAAAAGAAAACAGCCTCAAAATACAAAGGAGCCCCACGGTCTGGGAAAACATATTTGCCAAGGATGAATCTGATAAAGGGTTAATTTCCAAAGTGTACAAAGGACTCATAGCACTCAGCAAGAGGAAGACAAACAACCCAATTAAGAAATGGGCAAAGGACCTGAATAGACACGTCTCCAAAGAGGACATACAGATGGCCAAGAGACACATGAGAAAATGCTCAACCTTGCTAATCATCAGAGAGATGCAAATTAAAACCACAATGAGGTATCACTTCACACCTGTCAGAATGGCTGCCATCAACAGATCAACAAACAACATGTGCTGGGGAGGGTGTGGAGAAAGGGGAACCCTAGCACACTGCTGGTGGGAATGCAGGCTGGTGCAACCACTATGGAAAACAGTGTGGAGGTTCCTCAAAAAATTAAAAATGGAGCTGCCTTTTGACCCAGTGATTCCACTCCTAGGAATGTATCCTAAGAATCCTGAAACATTCATCAGAAAGAATATATGTACCCCGATGTTCATAGCAGCACAGTTTACAATAGCTAAGACCTGGAAACAGCCCAAGTGCCCATCAGTAGATGAGCGGATGAAAAAGCTGTGGGACATTTACACCATGGAATACTACGCAGCTGTAAAGAAGAAGAATCTCGTACCCTTTGGGACAGTATGGATGGACCTGGAGAACATTATGCGAAGTGAAATAAGCCAGGCAGAGAAAGACAAACATCACATGATCTCGCTTATACGTGGAATCTAAAGAACTTAATAAACTGATGAACAGAATAGATTCAATGACATGGAAGCATAGATCAGACTGACGAATGTCAGAGGGACGGAGGAGGGCGGGTGGGTGGAGGGGGAGAGAATAACCAAAGAATTTATATGCATATATGCACAACCCAAGGACAGGGACAATGGTGGGGAGAGGGACTAGGGAGGGGGAAGGGATGGGGTGGAATGGGTCATTGGGGAGAAAAAGGGACATCTGTAATACTTTAAACAATAATAAAATTTAAAAAAAAAAGAATTGTTGGGCTCAATGGAGGTAGTAATGATGTTCGCTAATTGCTTAAACAAATATTCAAAGTATTTAAACAAAAACAAGTATAATAAAGTCTATGCCTTCGAAATGAACAATTACTTCTGGAGCTATCATTTCCTACTTCTGTGATCTATATAAGTTCTTTTACCTTGCTGGATTTCAGTTGCTTCGATTATAAATTTGGGATATCTACCTAGCAGGGTGGCTGTGAAGATGCAGTGAGAAAATGGATGCAAATACAGTTGGGGGTCTGTGGAGTAAGGAGAATTTATCACTGCCAGGTGTATAAGACAATATTCCAGAAATGGAAGAATCATGAGTTCTACAGTATGCCACAACAATAAATGATGATGATGATGATGATGATGGATGATAGTTAACAATCATTGAGCCCAGCCGGAGTGGCTCAGTTGGGTAAGCATCCTCCCATGCACTGAACGGTTGCCAGTTCGATTCTAGGTCAGGGCACACACCTGGGTTTCAGGTTTGATCCCCAGTCAGAGAATGTACAGAAAGATCAATGTTTTTCTCTCACATTAATGCCTCCCTCTCTGTCTCTCGCCCCCCAAGCATGTCCTCCAGTAATGAATGTCCCCACATTCATTGGTATGTGCCAGGCACTGCTCTAAACACTGTACAATCGCTCAACCTTAACAATCATGTGAAGAAGGTACAATTATTATACACAATTTACACACAGGAAAGTTAGGCTCTGGGACATTAAGAATTGTGTCCAGGATTACACATTTAATAAATGACAAAACCAAGGTTTAGGTGGTTCTGAAGCCTAAGAACACAAAATCTAGATGTGAGCTATCCAATACAGGAGCCAGTAGCCATAAGCCATGTTTCTACTGAGTATTTGAAAACTGACTACTGCAATATGTCAAAATTATAATATTTTTGACATAGTTAAGTAATCTATATTATTAAAATTAATTGCACTTGTTTCTTTTTATTTTTTTAATTTGGCTAGTAGAATATTCAAAATTATATGTAACGCACATTTTATTTCTATTGCACAGTACTGGTCTACAGTAAAAATACATAAATTTGTATCCCAGCTCCACTATTTGCTGTGTCTTCTTAGGAGTGTTACTTAACCTTTCTATATTTCAGTTTCCTCATATAAATAATGAAACTAATAATATTTATCTCACAGAATTGTTGACATAATTTAATGAGTTAACACATTTGTAAATACAGCAGTGCCTGAAACATCTTAAACACTGAAATATTATTACTGGTATTATTAATGCTTCTTATTAAAGAGAAAGGGAACCCCAAGCATAGGGAATAAAAAGTGATGCAATGAGAAAACATGGCCTATTTTCATGAGAATCTATTAAAGTATTTCTCTATCCTGTGTTTACAGAGAACTACTTGCTCATCGACAAGGGTGCAAACCCTGCTGTAAGATCTATACTGCAGAATGCTGCTATTCTCAGTGTGTTGGGCACCTGATCCAAGTGAAACAAATAAAATTCTCTCTGTCTCTGTCTCTCTCTACCTCTGTCTCTCTCTCTAGATTCAACAACAACAACAAAAAATAGGTACCTGGGTTGTTTAGAGCTAAGATTTGTTTCTGAAATGAAGAATTAATGGCAGGAAACTAAAAAGAAGGCCCACACATCTAATTTTCAGAGCTCCAGAGATGCCTCATACCTGTCCTTCACAGGTTCTGCTTATTGAAATCTCTTAAATTCTGTAAAATTGCTAGGATACTTATGATTACCAACCCCACTACTACTTTTTTTCTCTTAAGCTAGTTATAGTCAGAGTCTATTTTAACCAAAGTAATCTTAAATAGCATAACCATTTAAAAACTATAGATGTCTCTGCATATCTAGAGCCAGGTACAAGGTAAATTCATTAGCATTTGTCAAGCAAAGCCCAATATCCTGGATGTTGTGCATTCCAGGGACCTTGCTGTCTACCTGAGAAAAAGGGGGCACTTTCTGCTTTGTCTATATCTCATCCCTCACATTTTGATTGTACGTAAAGCAGATCAGAAGGATGCAAAGCTGGGGACTGCCATTCTCTGGAAATAGGGTTTTAAGTTACCAATTCAGAAAACTGTAACTCCAGGAAAGCACCCACATACCTAAGGGTGATATTTCCTGAAAGCTTCCCTGGGTGTGAATCACTATCCAAAGGAGAAGGGTCTGTAGGTCAGGAAAAGGGCCTGAGATTAGGAAAGAGGACCTTGAGGAAAAATGTCCCAGTCTGGAAAAAGGAGGATCCAGACAGAGATAGACACTAGAAGGAGGCACTAGCTAAAGGAAAAGTTTTGTGACTAGGAGGTGAAAATAACTCAGGAAACTGGTCCTCAACTAGAAGGGATCCTTCAGGTGATAGCAAAAAGACCCCAGTGGTGCCTGGTTGGCATGGCTCAGCAGTTGAGCATTGACCTATGATCCAGGAGATCACTGTTCAATTCCCAGTCAGGGCACATGCCCGGGTTGCAGGCTCGACCCCCAGTGGGGGGACGTGCAGGAGGCAGCAGATCAATGACTCTCATCATTGATGTTTCTCTCTCTCTCTCCTTTTCTCTTCCTCTATCTGAAATCAATAAAGATATATATTTTTTAAAAGCTTTAAAAAAAAAAAATGACCCCAGTGGAGTCACAAGCAGATAGGTATGGGAAGAAGGCATAAGATGATGCTGAAAAACTAAAAAGTACCAGATCGTGGAGGGTCCTTACATGGAATACTTAGGCGTTTGGAGATTGAAATGTCAAAAGCAGGAAAATGACATGATGTATTTTGTGATTTAAATATCTTTTGGCTTTTACAAAGTAAAGAATATAAAAGGGGGCAAAACTGGAAGCACAAAGACTACTTCAGTAAGCAAAGATAACAGCTGTTGGGACTAAAGCTTCAGGAGTTGGGATGGAGAAAAGTGGACAGCTATTTATATAGTATATATTGAAATAGATATTTAGAAGGTAGAATTCATAGAGAATATAAGAAAATTAGGATATGAGGGATAAAGAAGAAGGAGAAACCAATTTTTGTTTTGTTTTTAGTTTCCTGGCTTTGATGACTTGGTAGATCATGGTAGCATTCACTGAGGTAAAAAATATAGAAAGAGGGAAGGTTACTAGTTTTGTTTTAATTATTGTCATTTTGTGGGAACTAAAGGATATCTAGGTTGAGATATCAAGTAAGCAGATGTATATAAGGGAATGGAGCTTAGAGAGAAGGCCTGGGAGTTACCATTCTCCAAACAGTATTTGAAGTCATGAACACAGGGGCTATATATTATTTATACTTTTATATGTACCAAAATAAGTAAATATATACATAAAATCCTGGAATCAAATTTTATGAAACAATAAAATGTATTTTGACACCGATGAGGTAAATAATAAAATAAGAGAAGAAAGCAATTCTCGAGTAGTTACATAAGCAAGATGGCAGAATAGGAAATACCAACCTTCCTCCTCCTAAAAAAATAATTAGGCATATCTATGAAACAAAATAGCCCTGGGAGGACTCGAGATTCCAGTTAAGAAAAAATAAGCATGCAGAAAGGATTGCTGGAGAGAACACCTTAGTGGAGATGTTTGAAGACAGCTAGGAACAAAAAAAGGGGAGAGGGTATCTGTATCAGCCATGTGGGGGATGCCATGGTGGTCCCCAATGGCCTGTTCTGTGGAAGGCTTCAGCAGCTCTTTCTGCTGAGGATTCAGCAGCCCCCACAACAATCATAAACTTCCTGAAGCTTTCACAGCATAGAATCATGTAGTGTTCATCCGTGCAGACCCCAACAGGCTGCCCTGCATGAACACAAGGGGCCTTTGCCACTGAGGGAACCAACAGCCATCACCGACATGAACCCTCCAGAGAGGGAAACACTACTGCATTAACTCCAAAAAGAGATTCTATTGTACCACCCTGCAATCAAGGCTGTCAGATGCCCAACTGCACACACGTCTCATACCCCAGAGCGATGGCTGCTCCCTGGGCACCTGCATTTCAGACACCAGCTCCATGGCCACTCCACACACACCTGTGATCCAGATCTCAGCTCTGCAACCACTTCCAAATCCTGATACGTCAGCTCCTATGTCTCAAGCACTGGAGCCACCACTGCTGCAGGCTAGCCAGAGACTGGGACCTCAGAAATACTGTCTGTCCACATGTACCAACTCCAGACCAGGCTCCATGGCAACTCTGTATGAGCCCACATGTCAGGTACTAGAGTTTTGCTACTGCGAAGTCCCAGTGACACAGGCCCCTGAAACTTTGCCCTCCACAAGCATCTGTGATTGAGAATCTAACTCTATTTTGGCTCCATGTATGCCTGTATTTCAGGCACCAGTGCCATCATCACTGCAAGCTAACCAGTGCCCCAGACCCCAGAGTTGTTATCACTCTTTAAAAACACACAGTCCAGACACTGGCTCTGTGGCTGTTTCACAGATGACCCTACATCAAAAATCAATGCCACAACAGAGTGAAATAGCTTGAGATCCAGTACCAGTGCAAAGAAGGATCTCTTCAGCTACGACATCGTTCAAGAGAGATAAAGAAATCAGATGTCTCTCCAGTGCAGACACTTGCAGCTTTGGCCACTGAGTATCCCTACACTGATCTCACCTAACAGCTAGCTTCTAACCCTGCCACTGGGGTTACACCAAAGCCAGAAATCACCACACTCCACCCTTCTGGTTCCCTTGAGCCCACCCATAGGTCAAGGTATTGACCCATAAAAAGCAGTTCATAAAGTCTAAAAGAGGTAACCACACCATCAGATGTGCACATGTAAACACAGGTTACAAGAAAAATAATTTTTTAAAAGCATGACACCACAAAATGAACACAGTAACTTTCTAGCAACCGACCAGATCTTCAATAGAAATGAAGATCTTTGAATTTCCTGAAAAATAAATAAACAATTTGTTTTAAAAATATCAGTGAGCAACAAGAAAACACTGATCGACAATTTGACAAAATCAGGAAAACAATGCATAAACAAAATGAGAGGTTCAACGAAGGAATAATCATGAAAAAGAACCAACAGAACTTATGAAGTTGAAAATATATTAAATGAAATGAAAAATGAAATAGAGCACATCAATACCAGACTCAATCAATCAGGAGAAATAATCTGTAAACTTGAACATGGGTCATTTGAAATTACTATACAGTCAATGAAGAAAAAGAATGAAAAGAGTGAAGAAAACCTTAATATATTAAGGGACTCATCAAATAAAATTATATCCACATCATAAAATTCCCAGGAGGAATAGAGAGACAGAAAAAGGCAGAAAAATAATTTTAAAATAGCAGAAGAAAGGGGCGCTAGGGCTGGGTAGAGGGAGACAAAGAGGGGGAAATAGGGACATCTGAAATAGTGTCAACAATATAAATAAATAAATTAATTAATAATAAATAGATAAGTAAATAATTTTAAAGGTAATAGCTGAAAACTTCCCAAATCTGAGTAGAGATATGGACATCACCATATCTGAAACTCATAGATTTCCTTACAGACTGAATGCAAAAACAACCTCAGAGACATATTATAGTAAAATTGTAGAAAATTTTAAAAAATTAAAAATTTTGAAAAAGGCTAGAGAAAAAACAAAACATCTCATATCATATAAGGGAACTACCATAAGGCTGTCAGTACATTTTCAGAAGAAGCCTTCAGTGGCCCAAAGACTGTAGGATAATAAATAGAAAGTGGTTTCTAAAACACAGACAAAATAACTACCAAGCAAAAATACTTTACCTGAAAAAGCTGTCCATCAGAAATGAAGGACATATAAAGACTTTCCCAGACAAAGAAAAACTGAGGGAGTTCATAACCACTAGACTTGCCTTAGAAAAAATGCTAAAGTCAGCCATAAAAAAAGGTGGAATTCTACATGGATGAACCTTGAAAATATCATGCTAAGTGAAATAAGTCAGACAGGAGAAGTCAAGAACCGTATGATTTCACTCACATGTGGGATATAAAACTAAAAGCAACAAATGAACAAACAAGAAAAACAAACAGAAACTCATAGACACAGAAAACAGTATGGTGGTTACCAGAGGGAAAGGAGCTTGGGGAGGATAGTGAAGGGTAGAGGGGGTCAAATACATGGTGACTGAAGGAGATGTGACATTGGATAGCAGGCATGCAGATGATGTATCATAGAATTGTACACTTGAGACCTATATAATTTTATTAACCAATGTCACCCCAATAAATTTAATAAAAATAAAAGTAACTTCAATATTAAAAATGCTAAAGAGAGTTCTTGAAGCTTAAATAAAAGGACGCTAATTAGTAACATGAAAAAATATGAAAGTATATAACTCACTGGTAAAGGTACATATATAGCAAATTCAGAATACTCTAGAAATATAATGGTGATGTATCAATCACTTAACCGTAGTATAAAGTTTAAAAGGCAAAGGTGTTAAAAATAACTATAGCTAAAATAATTTCTAATGCATATGCATTATAAAAGGATATAAGTTGAGACAGGGAAAACATAAAATGTGGAAGGAGTCGGGAAAGGATGAGTTTTGTATATGATCAAAAATATTATCAACTCTGTGGTGATGGCCAGAGGGAAGGGGGTGCAGGGGCTGGGTGGAGATGGGCAAAGTGGAGGGTGGGGAATGGGGACATTTGTAATAGTTTCAATAATAAAAATAAGGTTTAAAGATGTATAAAAATACTATCAACTTAAAATAGACTGTGAACAACTACAAACTGTTTTATGTAAGCCTCATGGTAACCATGAAGCAAAAATCTATAGTACATAGACAAAAGATAAAAGAGAAAGGAAACGAAGGATACTACTAAAGTATATCACTATATAATAGAGGAAGATGGCAAGAGAAGAAGAAAGGAACAAAGGAAATACAAAACAGTTATAAAAAATTAACAAGATGCAAATAGCAAATCCTTAACTATCAATAACTACCTTAGATGTAAGTGGATTAAATTATTTAATCAATGCCCGGCTGGGCGTGGCTCAGCGGTTGAGCGTCGACCTGGGATCCAGGCGATCGGGGTTCGATTTCCGGTCAGGGCACATGCCCAGGTTGCGGGCTCGATCAATGACTCTCTCATCATTGATGTTTCTATCTCTCTCTCCCCCTCCTTTCCTCTCTCTGAAATCAATAAAGATATATTTAAATATATATATATATTTAATCAAAACATATAGAGGGAATGAAATGAAAAAAACCCCACACAACAAAATTCAAATATATGGTGCCTACAAGAGATTTTTATTAGCTTAAGGACACATATAGACTAAAAGTGAAGGGAAGGAAAAAGATACTTCATACAAATGGAAACAAAAGAGAGCATAAGTAACTATACTTAAATCAGATAAAATATAATTTACATAAACACGTGTAACAGACAAATCATTTTTCATAAAGAAGATATAATAATTGTAAATGTATATGAATCAACTCTGGAGCACCTAAATAACATATACACAAAAGAGAAAGAGAAAGGAAATAAAGCACACATTCTTCTCATGTCCAAACAAATCATCATTCATAAGTGATCATATGTTAGGTCATAAAATAAGTCTTAACAAATTTAAGAAGACTGAAATCATATGAAGTATCTTTTCCAATCACAATGGTATGAAACTGAAAATCGATAAGAAGAGGAAAGCTGGAAATTTTTCAAATGTGGAAAAACAACACATTCCTGAACAACCAATAGGTCAAGGAAAAATTTAAAAAATATATTTTGAGATAAATGAAAATGGAACACAATATACCAAAACTTATGGAAAGTATAAAAAGTAGTTAAGAGAAAATTTTATAGCAATAAATGCCTACATTAAGAAAAACAAGAGATCTCAAAAATACAACCTAAACATCATGAAAGTAGAGAAAAAGAACAAGTAAGCCCAAGTTTAGGAGAAGGAACAAAACAACAAAGATCATAGCAGCAATAAGTGAAACAGAGACTTTAAAATAATATTTAGGATCAATGAAAACAAGAGCTGTTTTTTTGAAAAGATAAATTTTTAAAAGTTTTTCCTGTTTTTTTGAAAACATAATAAACATAAAACTTAAAACCTTAGCTGAACTAAAAAAAGAGAAGACTAAATAAATTCAAAAATTAGAGGAGACATTACAATGGATAACACAGAAATATGGAGGACCATAAGAGGCTAGCATAAACAACTATATGCCAACAAATTGGATAACCTAGAAGAAATGGATAAATTCCTAGAAACATATAATCTACCAAGACTAAATCACGAAGAAATAGAAAATCTGAACAGACATATAACTATGAGGGAAATTCCATCAGTAATAAAAATCTCCCAACAAACTAAAGTCCAGGACCACATGTCATCACTGGTGAGTTTTACCAAATATTAAAGAAAAATTAACACCTATCTGTATCAAACTCTTCCAAAAAATTGAAGAGGAGGTGGCACTTCCAAAAGCATTTCACATGATAGCATTATACTGATACCAAAGTCAGATAAGAAAACTGAAAGTAAACAAAATTACAGGCCAATCCCTGCTGAATATTGATGCAAAAAATCCTCAGCAAAATACTAGCAAACAAAACTCAATAGCATTTTATATTTTTCAAAGAAATGTGTCTCTTGTATTAACAATAGAATGCAGTTCATAACATTAGGTGAGCATCTACTATATTTCAGTCACTGTGCTTAAGCGCTTTACACCCATTATTTCACTTAGTCCCCTTAGCATATTTAACAGTATTTTAAAAGGATCACACACTATTATCAAATGAGATTCTTCCCTGGGATACATGGATGGTTCAATGTATGTAAATCAATAAAAGTGATATGCCATGTTAAGAAAATGAAAGACAAAAGTCATACAATCATCTCAATTGATAAAGAAAAAATTTGACAAAGTTTCATATCCTTTCACCGTAAGAAACTGTCAACAAATTAAATGTAGAAGAAATTTCCCTCAACATATTAAATACTGTATATGGCAATCCCATAGCTAATACCATACTCAACAATGAAAAGCTACAGAGGCTTTTCCTCTAAATTCAGGAAAAAAAACAAGGATGCACACTCATGAAAATTTTATTCAACATGGTACTGGAAGTACTAGTCAGAGAAATTAGACAAGGAAATGAAATAAAAGGCATTCAATCAGAAAACAAGTAAAGGCCTGGCCATTTGGCTCAGTGGGTGGAGCCTTGGTCTGTGGACAGAAGGGTCTTGGGTTCAATTCTGGCCAAGGGCATGAACCTTGGATGCAGGCTCAATCTCTGGCCCTGGGCAGGAGGCAACCAATCAATGTGTCTCTCTCACATCGATGTTCCTATCTCTCTCTCTCACCCCAATTCCACTCTCAAAAAAAAAAAGAGAGAGAAACATCGATATGACAGAGACACATTGATTGGTTGCCTCCTGCCCAGGGCCAGGGATTGAGCCTGCAACTGAGGTATGTGCCCTTGGCCGATATTGAACCCGGGACCCTTCAGTCCACAGGCTGACGCTCTAACCACTGAACCAAGCCGACTAAGGCTATCTTTCCCTCCCTCCCTTCCTCCTACTCTCACTGAAAAGCAATGGAAAAAATATTCTCAGGTGAGGATTAAAAAAAAAAAAAGAAAACAAGTAAAATTATCTCTGTTTGCAGAAGACATTATCTTATTTATAGAAAATCCTAAGGACTCCACTCAAATACTGTTAGTAGTAGTAAACAAATAAGTACAGTTACAGGATACAAAATCAACAATAAAAAAAGCCAGTTGTGCTTCTATAAACTAAAAACAAACTACTTGAAGGATAATTAAGAATGCAATTCCAAATTACAATAGCATCAAAATTATAAAATATTTAGGATTTAATGTAACCAAGGAAATGAAAAATCTATATAGTGAAAGCAATGAGACACTGATGAAAACATTGAAGAAGGCTCAAATAAATGGAAAGACATCCCCTATTCTTGAATTGTCAGAATTAATATAGTTTAAATGTCCATATTACCCAAATCTATAGATTCAGGGAAATCACAATCAAAATTACAATGGCATTTTTGACAGACACAGAAAAAGTGTCCTAAATTTTGTACAGTGCAACAAAAGACCCAGAATAATTAAAGCAATTATGAACAAGAAGATAAAGTTGGAAGCATGATATTTTCTTGTTTCAAATTGTATTACAAAGCTATAGTAATCAAAACAGTATGGTACTGGCATAAGAACAAACTCATAGCCCAGCTGGCGTGGCTTAGCAGTTGACCATCAGCCTAGGATCCAGGAGATCGAGGTTCGATTCCCAGTCAGGGCACATGCCCAGGTTGCAGGCTCGATCCCCAGCAGGGGGCGTGCAGGAGGCAGCCAATCAATGACTCTCTCATCATCGATGTTTCTTTCTCTCTCTCCCTCTCCCTTTCTCTCTCTGAAATCAATAAAGACATATTTAAAAAAACAACAACAACAAAAACCCAGACACATAGACCAATGAATATAATAGAATGTCAGAAATAAATCCATGTATATATGGTCAACTAATCTTTGATACGGGTGCCAAGAACACGTAATGGGGAAAGTCTTTTTAGTAAGTGGTGTTCGGAAAACTAGATATCCACATGCAAAAAAAATGAAATGGACCACCGTCTTACAATCTTCACAAAAATTACCTTGAAATGGATTAAATATTAAATATAAGATTTGAAACCATAAATCCCTTGGAAGAAAACATAAGTAGAAAACTTCTTGATGACAGTTTACTATGTAGTTTTAGATGTGACACTAAATCACAGGCAACAATACCAAAAATAAACAAGTGAGATTATGTCAAGACAAAAAACTTCTGCACAGCATAGGAAACAATCAACAAAATGAAAAGGTAACCTATAGAATGGAAGAAAATATTTGCAAACCATATGTCTGATAAGTGGTTAATATCTAAATATTTAAGGATCTCATACAACTCAATAATGAAAACAAATAATTTTATTTACAAATTGGGCAAAAGACCTGAAAAGACATTTTTCCAAAAGACATCCAAATGGCCAACAGGTATAAGGTGCTTAAGATCACTAATCACTGGTGAACTGCAAATCAAAACCACAATGATATATCATCTCACATCTGTTAAATTTACTTTTATCAAATAGACAAAAGATATCAAGTGTTGTCAAGAACATCAAGAAAAGAGAATCCTTATACACTGATGGTGGGATTGTACATCAGTATAATCAGTAGGGAATAAAGTATGCAGATTTCTCAAAAGAATAGAACTACCATATGATCCAGCATTTCATTTCCAGAAATGAAATCAGTATTTTGAAGAGATATCTGGACTTTTGTGTTCATTACAGCATTTTTCATAATAGCCAATATACTATATAAATAACCTAAGTGTCTGCATATGGATGAATGTATAAAAGAAAATAGAATATTATTTAGACATAAAAAGAAGGAAATAATGTCATTTGTGATAACATGGATAAACCTTCAGGGAATTATGCTGAGTGAAATAAGCCAGAGAGAGAAAGACAAACATTGTAGGGGTCGGTTTCATGTGAGATCTAAAAATAATAAAATTAAATTAAATTCATAGAAACAGAGATTAGAATGGTAGGTGCCACGGCTGAGGGAGAGAGAAATGGGGAGATGTCGGTCAAAGGGTACAAACCTTCAGTTATAAGATGAATATATTTGAAGATCTAATGCATAGCATAGTGACTATAGTTATTTACAAGGTTTTGTATACTTGAAATTTATAAGAGAGTAGATCTTGAGTATTCTCACCAAAAAAAAAAAAAGTAACTTTGTTCGGTGATAGATGATAATTAACTTTATAGTGGTAATCATTTCATAAAATATACATATGTTAAATTGCCATTTCACAAAGTATACATATATTAAATAACCATGCAGTGCACTTTAAATATATATAGTTTTATTTGTCAGTTTTATCTCAATAAAGGTGTAAAAAATTAAAATATTACAAAAAGAGAGCTATTGTAGAAGCCAAAGGAAAAGATTATTTCAAGACTAGAGCAATTATAATTATGATAATAATAGAAACATGTTAACATTTGCTGATGCACTTCATATGTCAATGATTGTATTTTATATTCATTAACTCAGTCCTCACAACAATCTCAGAGATATGTAACATCTGCCCCATTATACTGAAGAGTAAACTGAGGCAATATTTTGATGTGTTGCAAATATTGTTGGCTGCTACCTAAGATCCACTTTGCCCAAGTATTAACAGAACCTCAGTTTTTTTAGACAATTACCTTTCTTACCTGCCATAGAGGGGAGTAGGTCCAATCCCTAGCCTTAAGGGTGTGGTTTCTTATTTATTTAACGCAGCCACATATAGGCTATTCAACTTGCCAGATACAGGTTTACCTATAGGCATCTGGCCACAATTTTGGCCTTTGAGACATGAAATATGGCAACCATCTTATAACAATAAGAAGATCTAGACTGAAATGAAGTCTGACAATCTAGGATGTGCAAAGCAAAAGACTGAATACGTAAGTTATTTATTTTCTTTTGAAGGCTACAGTACCATTTTATTTATTTATTTTTATATATTTTATTAAAATTTATCTTTATTGTTGAAAGTATCACAGATATCCCCCCTTTTATCTCCACTGATTCCCTCCACCTGGCATCCACCCCCCCAGAACTTCACCACACTATTGTCTGTGTCCAAGGGTTATACATATATGTCTATAAATTCTTTGATTAATCTCTCCCCACCCAATCCCTCACCTCCACCTTCCCTCTGAGATTGGTCAGTCTGTTCCATGCTTCTATGTCTCTGCATCTATTTTGTTCCTCACTCTATTTTCTTTATTAGATTCCACATGTGAGTGAGATCATGTAAAAACGAAACAGGAAGAATCAGAAAACCTGAACAGGATAATAACTGATGAAATTGAAGCAGTAATAAAAAATAAAAATTAAAACCTCCAAGCAAACAAAAGCCCTGGTCCAGATGGCTTCACAGGGGAGCTTTCTAATTCTTTAAGTTGTAGGGTTAAATAGTTCACTAAAAATTTTTCTTGCTTTTTGAGGTAGGCCTGTAGTGCTATGAACTTCTCTCTTAGGACTGCTTTCACTGTGTCCCATAGGAAGTCTTAGATTTCTTTCTTGATTTTATTGGTAACCCATTCATTGTTTAATAACATGCTATTTAGCCTCCATGTGCTTGAATGTTTTTGAGTATTTTTACTGTAGTTGATTACTAATTTAATTTTGTGAACTGAGATGCTTGATATGATTTCAATTTTCTTGAACTTGTAGAGACTGATTTTGCGTCCTAACATGTGGTCTATCTTTGAGCCTGACCCATGTGCACTTGAGAGGAATGTATATTCTGCAGCTTTGGGGTGAAATGTTCTGTAAATATCAATTAAATCCATCTGATCTAGTGTGCCATTTAGAGTTACTGTTTCTGTGTTGACTTTTTGTCTGGAAGGTCTATCCAGTGAAGTAAGTGGGGTGTTAAAGTCCACGACTATGACTGTATTGCTGTTGATCTCTCCATTAAAGTCCTTAAGGTTATTATTGCTAGGTCCTTATTTATTGTCATTTTAATTCCTTATGCCTATGTTTCTCTCTCTCTCTACTTCTAATTACAGCAGTCCCTTTAACATTTCCTGCATTGCTGGTTTGGTGATGATAAACTCCTTGAGCCTTTGTCTGGAAAGCTCTTTATTTCACCATCTATTTTGAATGATAGCCTTGCTGGATAGAGAAGTCTTGGTTTCAGATTCTTGCTTTGAATACTTCATGCCATTCCCTTCTGGCCTGTAGAGTTTCTTTTTTTTTTAAAATATATCTTTATTGATTTCAGAGAGAGGAAAGGAGAGGGAGAGAGAGAGACAGAAACATCAATGATGAGAGAGTCATCGATCAAGCCCACAACCGGGCATGTGCCCTGACCGGGAATCGAACCCTGATAGCCTGGATTCCAGGTCGACGCTCAACTGCTAAGCCACGCCCGGCTGGGCCTGGCCTGTAGAGTTTCTGATGAGAAGTCAGCTGACAACCTTATGGGAGCTACTTTGTAGATAACAGATTACCTTTCCCTTGCTGCCCTTAAGCTTCTCTCTTTGTCTTTCCCAGCCGGGGGTGGCTCAGCGGTTGAGCGTCGACCTACAATCCAGGCGATTGGTGTTCGAGTCCCAGTCAGGGCACATGCCCGGTTGTGGGCTCGATCAATGGCTCTCTCATCATTGATGTTTCTATCTCTCTTTCTCCCTCTCCTTTCCTCTCTCTGAAATCAATAAAGATATATATTTTTTAAAAAATTCTCTGTCTTGAATTCTTGGCATTTTAATTATGATATGTCTGGGCGTGGGCCTCTGTGGATTCTTCTTGCTTGGGACTCTCTGTGTCTCTTGAACTTGTGTGACTTTTTCCTTCACCAGGGTAGGGAAGTTTTCTGCCATTATTTCTTCAAACAGGTTCTCTAACCCTTGCTTACTTTCGACCTCTTCTGGCACTCCTTTGATGCGAATATTGTTACATTTCATGTTGTCCCACAGCTCCCTGAAATTGTCCTCTTCTTTTTGAGTGATTTTTTCTACCCTGTCTTCTAATTCGCTGATCCAGTCCTCAGTTTCCTTTCATCTGCCGTTTATTCCTTGCAATGTATTCTTTATTTCTGCTATGTCATTCTTAATTTCCTCCACAGTTTCCACATCTTTTGTCATGCTGTTGAGCATCCTTACAATCAGTATTCTGAACTTTATATCTGATAAATTGCTTATTACCATTTCATTTAGTTTTTTCTGGAGACTTCTCTTGTTCTTTCATTTGGGACTTGTTGTTTTGTTTCCCCATTGAGGCTGCCTACTTGGGTTTGTTTCTATGTATTAGGTAGGCCTTCTAGGACTCTCAGTCTTTTTGGACAGTCTCTGGTGCAGGGCAATGTCAGACGCTGCTTGTGACTGGCCTTGAGCACCCTTTTTGGAGCTGTCAACAATATTCAGCTTTAAGTATGGTCTGTTAGGGCTGGGTGCATTTGGACAGGACCAAGATGCACACCAAAGTCTGCTATTCCAAGGCCCAGGTCCAGAAGCAGATCAGGCAAAGACTCAAAACGCTCTGAAGTCTACCTCTGATGCAGGCTGGTTAATCTGATTCTCTTAATGAGCCTCAGGCTGGAGAAACTTCATAGGGTAGGGTGAGAGGTTTTCCAGCAGGGCAGGGTACTTGCTTTCCTCTCAGGCAAAAGCTGCTTGGAAGGTCACTGTCTACCTCTGCAGTATGGACGAATGACTCGGCACTGGAATCCAGAGTGGTGCCCTTTGAGCTCTATCTCCAGAGCCCACAACCCTAGATTCTCCTCACACAGCTCCCAGTCCACTCTGCCCTCCCTCTGCTGGAGCCCAAGGTGAGCGGCTACACACGAAACTTTGTGCTCTTTAAGAGGGTAGCTGCATTTCCAGCAGTCTCTCCCTGGCAGACAGAAACCCGGCTGCTTTTCACAGCCAGATGTTATGTGGGCACCTTTCTCAGTTCTGGGGCTCTGGGCTGGGAAGCCCAGCCTGAGGTTTAGGCCCCAGAGTTCTCAGTGGGAACCCCTCACAGGTGAAATATCCTTCAGGACGTTCAGCTGCTGACTGTGGGATCCTGGCCAGCCTTCTCACTCCTCTGTACTTCCTACCAGTCTCTGTGTGGTCTCCACTTTTCCTTCTTGGTTATGAGGGTGCTCTCCAGCTCGTCTTTAGTTGCAGTTGATTATTCAGGATGGTTTTTTATATTTTAGTTATAATTCCAGTTTGGTCCCAGTAGAGTGTCAGTGTAGCTTCCACTGAGTCTGCCACCATCTTTAATCTCCATCCATAAATTATTGATAACATTTTTCAGCTGCTGAATTAATTATGTGGCTAATCTACCTAAGGACTTCCTGTTTTATGGGATAATATATTTTCCTTATTGTTTTCAGTCATTTTTAGCTGGGTTTTCTGTTATTTTCAATGAAAAGCATCTAAATTGATAGAGCTGGCAGGGAAATTTTAATTGAGTGGTAGGGACAGAAGCTAAATTTCAGTGAGTTTCAGTGTAAACAGAAGGTAGAGATTCAGAGAAAATAATTGTTGAGTACGTTTTGCAGAAGCTTGCTTATGTCAGAAGAATGAGAGCATTGTGATAACCAGGTAAGTACAGCAAGATACTCATCTTAAAATATTATAATCTGGCTCCTGAAAATACACAGAATCTGGCCACTCGAAGGCACTGTATTAGAGTGGTCAGGGTCCAAGCTTTGGATACAGACTTATCTGGGATGGCTATGCTACCTTGTAAGTAACAACTTCTTAAACCTCCATTTCAGCATCTATTAAACAATAAGACCTACATGCTTTGTCAATGCATAAAATACAGTACTGAGCACTCAGGAGCCACTCAATAAAAGGTGTCTGTTACAATCATCATTACTAATAACATCAAGTTCTCCTGACATTCAACAAAATCTCTCAGGAAAATCAAAGGATTAGGGTTTTAGCAGACTAAGTCAAAGCCAAACTGCCCAAATCACAGAGCTCAGAGAATTGGCAACGTAAAACTTAGGAAATAGGCTCCAAGCCTCTGTATCAAAAAAACAAAAACAAAACAATGAGAAGAACTGCTGCAGGTACTTCTTCAACATGTCTTACTAGTATGATATTATCATTACCATTTCCTGGTAGCCTATTTGTTGGTGGGGTTCCTGCGACACTTGACACCTAGGAATTTCCCAGGCAGTTAGCACAAGCCAGTCAGATTCTCAAGTCCTATTCCTTTGAGGCTAGGGCACTTTCCAAAGGTCTTAAAAGCACCTTCCTTAACATTACCCAAACTTGCGCCACACATAATCAGCAAATGCAGAGAACTCTAAGAGAAAGTTGTTATGAGCATAAAGGAAACTAGCTACCGTTCGTTACACATGGCTCAGTGCCACAGGCAGCACTAAACCTCTGACACCAAAGAAACCCCTGTAATTTCAGCCTATCTAAAAGCAGGCACCCCAGAGAAGAACCCTCACCCAGGCCTCTATGGTGACAGACAAAAAATACATCCTAAGGGAGGCCGAGACACCGGAATGATACATAGGCTAGACAGTGTGCGGTGAGTGAGAGACTTAGCTGAGGTCTGAGAGGCCTTTTTTAAAAAATATATGTTTTTATTGATTTTTAGAGATAGGGGAAGGGGGAGGGAGAGAGAGAACATCAATAGGAGAGAAACATCGATCGGCTGCCTACTGCACACCTGCTACTGGAGATTGAGCCCGCAACTTGGGCATGTTGATGCCCTGTCTGGGGATCAACCAGGGACCTCTTGGTGCATGGGACCACACTCAATCCGGGCTGAGAGGCCTTTTTTTATACTGTATATCCTTTTATACTGTATATCCTGCATCCTCCCAGTGGTCTCACTACAGCAGGGTGCAGGAGAGCAAAATCCAAGGAAGATTCCACCCCCATGCTCTGGTGAAAAGTTATACAGCCTCCTCACCTCTATAGCAGAAGCTATACAGGCTGCTATCATCATATGGTTTCCTCTTATTTGTATTTCAGTTTTGTTTGTACATCACTTCCTTCAGAAAGCCTTGCCTGACACCTCCCCAGGCCTGGTTAGGTACACCTCCTCTACTCACAGTATTCTCTTCTTACAAAACCTTAATTGACTGTGCTGTAAACAATAGCTATTTCTATGTTTCAACCACTAAACTGGGAGGTAAAAGAGGCCAGGGTCTGTGTTTTGTTCACCACTGTACCTTCCAATACCTTCCACAGTCTCAGGCACATGGTAGACATTAAACAAATGTCTGGTGGGTGAGACAATTAAGGTCACAATGGCAATGCAACTCCAAACCAAGCATTCTATATGCCCACTCTATGATGGAACTCAGAAAACTCAGGGTGTTTTTTTTTGCCAACTAGTGCCCTCTTAGAGCCTTCAAATACAGGATGCTATAGACTGAAAGGCAAGGAAAGAGGTGAAGGGATTTGCTTCTTCCAATTTGTTTGTTGTTCCTGATAATACTGTCCCAACAATGGCCTTTCATTTATGCAAACATAGTTGGTTCAAGCTTCTTATTTCTTTCCACACTCTAGAATAAGTCTCACTATACCCCCTCAAAAATATCACTATCAAGCAGCTGGCAACTGCTCCTCAGAGGTCTCAATCATAGCTCTATGACGTTTCCTCTTTAAGTTTCTGAGGTAGCAGCAACCAGGCAGCACCCTCTTCACATGTGTCTAGGCCCCAGCTCTGCAGGAATCTTTTTTGACCTTCTTAATTCTGATAATCCCAATTTTTTCCCTTTGTCCTCTCAAATCTAGGGGTAGTAGCTGCTTCCCGTATTCATTATCTCAGTGTTGCTCCAGTGCTACACTTTTGTTTTGTTTTTTTCATTCCTTAAAAACCTATTTCAACAATTCTGTATAATATATTTTTCAAAATAGTTTGGTTCTGTACCCTGTGTGAAACAAAAGTGACAAAAGCACATTGTGCTCTGGGAGCTCAGAGGCAGACTCATCACAAAAGCTGAGATGATTAAATAACGTGAAATGAGACGTGAGCTGAGTCCTGAAAAATAATTCAGCCAAATATAGAAGAGATGAGGAGAGGGAAGGTATTCCAGGAAGAAGGAACAACATATGCAAAGTTAGGGAGATAAGAGAGAACACAATGGGTCAGGGGAAATGGGTCAGTATGCTTGAGAACAGGATATAAAGGAACAGAAAATGTGGGCAACACAAGAAATAAGGAAGAAGAGCCATTAAAACTCCTTGACTAAATGAGGTTGGGAGATAGATAGTCTTTGAAAAGGAGGGGAAAAGGTGGAGCCCAGGGTTACACCCAGGTGTCATGCTCATGTGACTGGGTGGAAGAACAAGTTTGGGAAGAAGTTGATTAAGTGATAAACATTTTCTGATCAATCTATCAAGAGTGGAAAGAGAAAGCTAGGAACCAGCAGTCTTAGAGACCATATTTTCTGCTGCTACTGTATTTTGTAGTTGTGTGACTTTAATCACTGAACTGTCTTGAGAGTTGGTTTAGTGTCAAGTAATCAGGAGGACAGCAATACAGTAGAACTGTGTATAATCATGAGGATAGTTACAGTTATTGAGCTGCTGTTGTAATAACAACTATAACAATAACAATAGCTAACACTGATTTATTGATTTAAGAACCTGTGCTGCATACTTTACATATATTTTTCATTTTTAAAAAATTTTTATTTTTATTTAAAATATTACAAGTGTCCCTTTATCTCCCCAATGACCCATTCCACCCCATCCCACTCCCCTCCCCAGTCCCACTCCCCACCATTGTCCATGTCCTTGGGTTGTGCATATATGCATATAAATTCTTTGGTTACTCTCTCCCCCTCCACACACCCGCCCTCCTCCATCCCTATGACATTCGTCAGTCTCATTTATGCTTCCATGTCATTGAATCTATTCGGTTCATCAGTTTATTAAGTTCTTTAATTACAAACACAACAGAAACATAATTAGCATTTTGGTACACTTTAAGGGAGGCAGGAAAACCACTGATGTTACACATAGCATGAATAAACTTCATAAAATTATTTCTGAACTTCTACCCTAGACCAATCCACATCTTCTCTCTCTAAATCTTCAATCCCTTGACAGCTGCTCCCTGCCCCACCCCCCACCCCACCCCCGACCAGCAGCCTTCCCAGTTTCCTATGTGTAGGCCCACTCATCATCTTCAAAAAGGATGGAAATTTAGTCTCTCTCAAATCTTTATTCGTGTCCTCACACACAGAAATAAATTCTAAACATAAGACCTCCCTCTTTAGGACTCACACTCCTTAAAATACAATATAAAAATAAAAGTAAAAGAATTTCCTCTTCTTTCTCAAATCTTTAAAGAAATACTCTGTCAATAAATTAACCACAAACTATATTTCAAGGAAAAACCCAGTGCAGAATCTGGGGAAACATCTCCGGGATGAGGAGCTGCTGAAAGTGTTGGAGTATGGTACCCGTGTAGAGGTGGTCCATAGAAAACAGAAAGGGACAATGGAGAACTCCTGGAACATAAGCACTCTCTCTGTACTTCTGTTTCTGTGAGCTTTGGCACCAGATGTCTATATATTTGGATCATGGCTCTGTCACATACTACCTGTGTGACACTAGGCAAGCAACTTAAATTCTCTGGATCACATTTTTCACATCTATAACAAAAGAAATGTAATATTTTATGGAAAAGTTTTTGAAGATTAAATGAAAAGTGCATAAAGTAATTATAAAGCACAATCCATTTTATGTAGTATTTGTATTTCATAAAAGTACTTTAAATGTTTATAATTTAATAATATGGTTATTTTTCATTTTATTTACATATACAGTAACAGTCTATGTCAAGTGATACTACTTTTCAATTTTTTGTAGTAATATAAACTTTCAATTAAAAATAATTACTTAAGTTAAAGCAAGTGATTCAATTTTAATAACTATATTAACGAGCAACAGAGTTGCAGTGCAAACAAGCCAAGAATCCTAAAGGTGCCATATGAATGACTCAGATGTGGAAAGTGCCACTCTATATTATGCTATGATAAGAACTGTACCATGCAGGATGCCACAGAAAAACAAATCCAAATTTTGTCCCTGTAATACCTCACAGCTCCCTGGAAGGGTTTACTTGGTAAATGAGACATAGAAATAACATATATAATATCTTTTTAAAATACCATCTACTATACTAAATCCACATTGGAAAGTGTGGTAGTAATGGAAGGTTCTCTTGTTAGAGTTGCTTACCAAAAACCCATTATTTCAATAAGCATTCAATGATGCCTACCAAGTTTCAGGCCTTGTTCTGGATGTTGAATATGTAAAAACCAACGCAATGTATTCCTTGCCATCAAAGATCTTAAAGTCAATTGGAGATGGGAGGAAGCAGACACAGAAACATAAAAGCTCAACCAAAGGCAGGAAATGCTGAATTATAAGTCAGGGCAGGTCCCAGTGAGAAACCAAATGAAGGACACAGAGGAAGAGGAGTCCAGGAAATATGTCAAGATGGCATGGCCACAGAAATAGAACAAAAACATGACAGAGTAAAAATGCTCACCTGTACTTGACAATTCCATTGATCAGTGGGTTCACATCCACAATTCTGTTGATATAAGCCTGAATAACGTCTATGCATTTCACCTGAAAAATGCAATAATTTATTTAGGAAGTATTTAGTGAAGAACTATTTTTCCATTCAACAAGTATTTAACAAAAACCTCCTATGTGCATTAATCACTTTTTACTTAGGACATCTTCAATGAATTATCCAGTGCACTCCACTGTGAGGAGGTAAAATATGTCTACTTTGGAGCTAAAAAGTCATAAATATACCAGTATTAGAAGGCTCTGAACAATGGGTAGAGAGAAAAGACATAAACTCCCCTCCAAGTAAATAGAAATTGGAGTCCAGAAATATTACTTATATATACTCAAATAGTAAATATTTTTTTAATTTTATTTTTGTTTAAAATATTACAGATGTCCCTTTTTCTCCCCAATGACCCGTTCCACCCCATCCCATCCCCTGCCCCAGTCCCTCTCCCCAAATATTTTTCTAGTAAATAACTAGTATAATGGCAGATACCATTTTATAATAATACCCTGCAACTTAACATTATACATCATCTTTGCAAAATCCAGGAGTCGAGGAGTGGAGACAAAGGACATTAAGGCACAGTTTCCAGATCAAATAAAGGACACCAAATTAAATTATAATTTCAGATGAATAATGAAAAATTTTAGTATAAGTGGGTCCCAAATATTGCATGGGGATAATTTTACTAAAAATCATTCATTGCTTATCTGAAATTAAAATTAAACTTGGTGTCCTGTATTCTTTTTTTCTAAATCTGGCAACCCTAGGCCAGCCAAGGGTCTTAGTTTAAGAATGTGAGAAGGGGTAAGACAAGTAAAACACCTGGGAGGGTGTTAAGGGTTAAAATTTATTTATTATACACAATTATAGTTTTAATGATAATTCTTATACACGGGACAATAAGCAATAGGAAATTAAAAAGCAAAGTAAAACACCCAAATATAAAGGCAAGAAAAAGGAAATGAAAAGAAACTAGATCAAGCCAGAAAAAAGTAAGGGAAGGGAAATGAGAAAGTAAGTATAATAAATTGTAAACATTGTATCAAATGTGTTACCAGGGCAGAAAGCCCCAGATGCCAAGCAAGAGGCAAACTGGGAAAACAAGAATTTTGTCCCTAGGGGAACCTCGCCTCCCCTACCTTATTGCTGGTCATGCAGTTTAGGCCTCCAGAGCGTTTCCTCCCTAAAGATAACATCTAGCCCTCAGTTGTATTTCAGCTCCAGGCCCAGGAAAGCAGCAAAACCAGACAAGTGGCTCCCTGGCTGCCTCATGACCAGCTACATTGACTAATGATTCCCTGCCCTGGCAACGACCAATCAGTGGAGACCACGACCTTGAAAGAGCACACCTAGAAAGCTGATGAATATTCTATTGAGATACTTCCCTGAGACCTCCCCTAAGATTCCGACCTGCAAGAAGAGATAAATATGCTCAGAACAAAGGACTCTGTGCATGCTCCCCACCAGGGGAGCACATCAACGCCATCTCCTTCCCCTTTCTTCCCTCCAAAGGACCCCACAAGAGTTGAAACCAGAGGAGCAAAATGGGCAGTGGCAGCTCATCCTAGGCTTAGCTCCCAAACCTGTCTCCATGGCCCTCTTTTCTCTCTGACTTCTCAGTGAGCCAAAGCAGTCCAGCCAAGGCTCTCCTATTATTTCCTCTATGCACCTTTCTTATTTCACTGTTCTAAGTATATTTTTGCTGCCATCATAGACCCAATACCCTTTGACTCAGTGCTGTGTAGCCCTTCCCTTTGGATACCCCCATCTCCTCCTTAAGTAAATTTAATTTTTCTTTATTCACCATCTGAGATGGCTATTTAGCATACCTCCACACCACTGACCTTGACTTTTCAAAATGGAAGGAATTAAAAAAATTATATCATAATAAGTAAGAACTGAATTCCTCTACCAGAGGGCAGACATCAAATTTGGTTTAAAAAAAAAGCTCAGCTCAGCTATACATTGTTTACAAGACATTCACCTGATACAAAGAGATAATGAAAGGGTAAAAATAAAAGAATGGGCAAAGATATATGAACTAAATGCAAACAATAAAAAAGCACTTGTGATACCATTAATATCAAACAAAACAAATTTCAAGACTGAAACATTGGGGGCAGAAATGTTGATCATGCTCTGTTGGCTGTGATTGTGAAAGCGGAGACGGCCCCTAATAGGAACAGGACCATAGGTGTTTAATGATTATTCATTTTACTAACTATAGATAAGAAGTTTTCTTACAGACCCTGGAAAACTGGAAGATGTGCTGCAAGAAGAAAAACAGAGCTGTAAAAAGATGAGACACGTTGGGGCTTGGATGGGTTCATTGCTCAGAAAAGAAAATGCATTTTGAGAACACACAAAGGACAGGATACACTTTGATTTGCTGCTATGCATGGAGCCTGACCCACTCTGGGTGTTTGTCTCAGGAATGCTGACCATTCTCAGGTCCCAGGAGCTGTTTTTTAACACCACTGAAAATTAACTACCTTGTTATCAGACTTCAAGATCCTGGAAGGAGACACATGGACCACACACCCTGCAGCCATCCTCCTCCTCACTCTCCCATTCCCCCTTACATGTAGCCTTTCTTCCTTACCCCTATAAAATTGGCCAGCTAGTAAGGGGAGAAGAGAGCAGATTTTATGTAGACAAATCCTTCTGCTCTCCTCATATTGCTGGCATTACTGGAATAAACATATATAATTCAACCTTTTCTCTGCTTAACTGGCTCAAGTGGTGAGAGGCAGACTGGACCCACTGTGTCAGGTTTCAACATGAAATGTTACAATCCATTAAAATAATGTAACAGACATATGCTTTTTGTTTTTGTATTTAAAAAGCAGGCAAATATATACAGCATTAACTCCTAAGAATATAAAGAGAACTTGACCAGAAATACAAATATAGTAACAGACAATATAACTCTTTCAGACATTGATAAATTAAGTAATCAAAAATAAGTTATATCCAGGAATTTAATAATACAGCCAGTATGTTCAAGGACATACAGAGAACTTTTATTTCATCAAGAAAAATACTCTTTTTGTTCATGAATCATAAACAGAAAATGATAATGTATTTATTAATCACAAAGAAAACCATAAATCACAAAAGGTACTAACAGTTCATATCAATTAGGTCAATCATCATAAACCAGTAATTCTAGAAAACCAAAGTAAGAAAAGGATCATTTTAAGAAGGCTTAACTATTTCAAAAAACACCTTTCCACATAACCAATGGGTTTAAGAGGTAAACAAAATTAAAACTGAAAATTATCCAGAAGTTCACAAAAAGAGGAACATTTCTTATCAAAACCTATGGAATACAGCTAAAGCTGTTCTAACAAGGACAATATAAGCTATGAAACTTAAAATAATAGGGCAATAAAGTAAATAAAAATGAAAATTTCAAAAAATGAGATGAAAAATTAAAAAATTTAAAAAGGTATGAGGAAATAAAGATAAAAATTAATGACAGAAAATGGTAAAGTAACAACAATGAATCCAGTTTAAAAGGATGAGTAAGAGCGCTCAGACACAGTGGAGTGGAGACAGAGGAGATGGTGTCCCAGCCGCTGCCTCCCTCGAAACCCTGGGAGACCCGCAGGATTCCGGAGACTGGGCTGGGGTCAGTTCCCAGCCCTGCTTTTCAGATATTCTGCTATATAAAAGCAAACTGTTGGGAGATCCAAGATGGTGGCAGATTGAGTGGAAGCTACACTGACACTCTCCTAGAACCAAACTGGAATTACAACTTAAATATAAAAAAACATCCTGAATAATCAACTGCAACTGAAGACTAGCTGGGGGACATCTTCATAACTGAGGATGAAAAGTTGAGACCCCAAAGAGAGTGGTAGGAAGTACGGAGGTGTGAGAAGGCTGGCTGGGCTCCCAAAGGCAGCAGCTAAAGGTCCTGAGGGATATCTCAGCTGTGGGTGGTTCCGACTGAGAACTCTGCAGTCTAAACCCCAAGGTGGGCTTCCCAGTCCAGAGCACCAGAACTGAGAAAGGTGCCCATATAACATCTGGCTGTAAAAAGCAGCAAGGTTTCTATCTTCCAAGGAGAGACGGGGGGAAATGTAGGCACCCCCTTAAAGGCCCAATGCACAAAGTTTCATGTGCAGCCACTCACGTTGGGTTCTAGTGGAAAGAAGGCAGAGTGGACTACAGCAGTATGAGGAGAATCCAGGAGGACTGGCTGGGGGAACAGATCTCAGAGGGCACCCATCTGAACCCTGGTACTGAGTCATTTCCCCACACTGCAGAGGACGTCTTTCTCAGGCAGACATTTACCTTCCAAGCAGCTTTTGCTTGGGGTGGAAGCAATTACCCTACCCTGTTGGAAAACCTCTGGCCTCACACCGTGGAGTTTCTACAGCCTGAGGCTCATCAAGAGACTGAATAACAGCCTCTCGGCGCTGTGAGTCTTTGCTTGATTTGCTTCTGGACCTAGGACTTGGAAAGCAGACCTTCATGCACATCTTGGTCCTGTTCAAACACACACAGCTGCAGCAGAGGAAACCAGAATATGTGGAATGTGGAAAACTCCAAAAAGAGTACTCAAGGCCGGTCATAAACAGCATCTGACATTGGCCAGCACCAGAGACCATCTAAAAGACTGGTAGTCTTAGATGATCGACCTAATACACAGAAACAAATCCAAACAGGCAGCCAAAATGGGGAGACAAAAAAACAAGCCCCAGATGAAGGAACAAAAGAATTCTCCACAAGAAGAGCTTAATCAAATGGAGATACACAATCTATCAGATATAGAGTTCAGAATATTGATCATAAAGATGCTCAACAGCATGAAAAAGGAGATACAAACTATGAAGGAAACTAAAAATAACACAGTAAAAATTTTAAAAATTGGAAGGAACAACAGATTAGAGGAAGCTGAGGATCAGATCAGTGAATTAGAAGACAGGTAAAAAAATCACTCAATCAGAAAAAGAAAAAACAATTAAAAAACAGGAGAGCAGTCTAAGGGAGCTGTGGGACAACATGAAATGTAACAATATTCGCATCATAGGAGTGCCAGAAGAGATAAAAAGTAAGCAAGAGTTAGAGAACATGTTTGAAGAAATAATGGCAGAAAGCTATCCTAACCTGGTGAAGGAAAAAGTCTTACAAGTTCAGGAGGCAGAGTCCCAAGCAAGAAGAACCCAAAGATGTCCACTCCCATACACATCATAATTAAAATGCCAAAAATCCAAAACAAAAAGAGAATCTTAAAGGCAGCAAGAGAAAAGCAATCTGTAGTAAGGCATTCATTCGAAATAGATGGTGAAATAAAGAGCTTCCTAGATAAAAAAAAAAGGGGGGGGGGGGGAGGCAAAGCGTTTATCAGTGCCAAACTAGCATTGCAAGAAATGTTAAAGGGACTGCTGTAATAAGAAGCTGAAATAGAGAGAATGAGAAACATAGACTTAAAAAATAAAATGGCAATAGACAAGTACCTATTGATAATAACCTTAAATATAAATGGAGTAAATGTCCCAATTAAAAGACATTGGGTAGCTGAATGGATAAGAAAACAAGACCCAAATATATGCTGTCTATAAGAGACCCACCTCAGAATAAAAGACTCAAATAGGCCAGGAAAAAAAAACCCACAAAAGTTTCTGGAGGACTTCAGGGAGATCAACAGTAATATAGTCATAGTAGGGGACTTGAACACCCCACTGATTTTACTGGATAGATCTTCTAGACAAAAAATCAACAAGAAAATAGTGACTCTAAATGACACACTAGATCAGATGATTTAATTGACATTTACAGAACATTCCACTCCAAAGCTGCAAAATAGGCATTCTCAAAAACAGACCACATGTTAAGACACAAAACAAGTCTCTACAAGTTCAAGAAGATTGAAATCATATCAAGCATCATCTCGGACACTTATACAATGGAATACTATGCAGCTATAAAAACGAAGGATCCTTTACCCTTTGAGTCAGCATGGTAGGACCTGGAGAGTATTATGCTAAGTGAAATAAGCCAGTCAGAGAAAGACAAGTGTCACATGATCTTACTCATATGTGGAATCTAATAAGCAAAATAAACTGATGAACAAAATAGATCCAGAGACTCAGATGCATGGAACAGACTGAGGAATCTCAGAGGGAAGGATGGTGTGAGTGAGTGGGTGGGGAGAAATTAACATAAGAATCTATATGCATATATGCATAACCCTTGGACACAGACAACAGTGGGGCGAAGGCCTAGGGGGAGGGATATGGGGTGGAGGGGATCAATGGGTAGGAAAAGGGGACATATGTAGTATTTTCATCAATAAAGATAAATTTTTAAAAAATAAATAAATAAAAGGATGAGTAAAAACCAAATTTTAAAAACCTATAAAACAGAAAGATCCAGATAAGCATAACTGAGATAGAGGACAGAGACAGAGCAAAATGAGTAAATATTAAGCATGACAAGGAAGATGTAACAATAGATACAGGGGAGATTGAAAAAATAAGAAAAATGTTATCAGTATCTTTTCTATTGGTTTAATTCCTGTAACCACAAATTAACATTCCAATTAAGCGTTAAAAAGGCTATGCATTCTGTCTGTTTTAAGGTTGCAGCTGACCTTCTGGTATCTTAAGAGTATGTAAATAAAACTCTGTGTTATTCTTTCTTATCTAACCCCCCCCCCTTTTTTTTTTTACAATTTAAATGAAGGTTGTTTTGGGGCGAGAAGGGAATGGGAGCCTGGAGCCAGCCTAGAAGAATCCACAGGTGTCTGCAGTAAAACTACAAATTCCTGTTTGAAGAGAGAGAATGCAGAGAGAAAACCTTGGGAATAGACACTGCCTCAGCCCTCCATCCCTTCTCTTTACCCCTGGAAAAGATGGATTGCCCACACCCATCCCCTTGGTCTTTTTGTTCTACTTTCCCTCTCCCTCCTTATAAAAACCTCTGCCTGCACTGAGATCTTAGTGCAGGTTGGGTTTTTGAGGACTGGGAAAAGTCACCCATCTTCTCAAGATCCAGGTTCTCAAATAAACTTCCTTCCTTTTACCAGCACCTGTCTCATGAGTTTGGCTTTCTTGAGGCAGGCAGCAGAACACGGATTTTTGGTTACATTCCTACTTGTGCTTTAGAATTATATACCTAGTAGTTTCTACTAAATATTTTTGAAATCTTTCATAAATCAATCCTCTAGTCCAGCGATTTTCAACTGGTGTGCCGCAAGAATTTTTAAAACATGCAATATCTGACTATTTAGCCGGGAGCACTGACCTCTTTTCCCTTAGACTGTTAAATAAAAAATGACAACAGGCAACACAACAACAGCCGTCTGGTGTGAATGAATCAAAATGATACCTATTTTGGGGGGTCAGAACTTCAGTAATTAGTTTATGTATGCCATAAGATGAAAAAGGTTGAAAGACGCTACTCTAGTCTAGTGTGCAAACAGCTATAGAGTTGAGGGCCTAGATGTCAAGCTGAGGCTTTAAGCCTGGGCACTCCACCAAAATATACCACACCTCAGATTTTCTTCAAAAGTTCCAACTACAACTCTAATTGAACTTGTAGCATGGAAAGTATGACCCAGCCAAAAAACAACAACAAATGGGCATTAGAGGTAGAAGGTAATACAATAACTTCCGTTTGCTGAGCAATTATTATGTGCCATACATTTTATATCTGTTAATGTCATGAAATCCTCCTATCAACACATGTAATATTATCCCCATTTTACAGATGAGGCCACTGAGACTAACTGAGGTTAAATGAACCCTGTTGGCATAAGAAAAATGAGGAATATGTAGATGATTAGAAAATTAAATCACTACAGAAAGGTACAAATGAAAATTGAAAGCCATTCTCTCTCCTCTCCCTCCTTCCCTCTCTCCTTCTCTCTCAACCTCTCTTATACAGAGGAATCATATTGTATTCACTATTATGCATATTTTACCATTTAACATAATTTAGAACTATTTCCATATCAATTCCTTTAGATCTCCTTCACTCTTGTTAATGGCTGCACCATATTCTTTGAAAATTACGTTTATTAGGGTGACATTGGTTAATAACATTATAAAAGTTTCAAGTGTACAATTCTATAATACATCATCTGTATGTTGCATTGTGTGCTCACCACACAAAGTGTACTCTTTCCTCTGTCACATTTGAACCCATTTTCCCTTTCATCCTTCTGTTGCCTGTCTATGAATTTTTGTTTGTCTTGTTTGTGTTTTACTTTCTGTTTTACATCCCACATATGAGTGAAATCATAAGGTTCTTGTCCTTTCCAGTCTGACCTATTCAGTCTTACTTAGCATGATACTCTCAAGATCCATCCACATTATCACAAATGGCAGTATTTCATCCTTTCTTATGGCTGATACTTAGGTAAAAAATTAAAAAATGTCTAATTTCTCTCTTAAGTATTGATTATATTAATGTAAATAGATAATATAAGCACCTGTTTCAAAAATCTAAAGGCAAAAAAGAGTATACAACAAAGTCCGTTTCCACTCGTCTCCTGACATTCCCCCATAGTTCTCCCTACAGTCAACTACTCTATCAGTTTTTGTGCATTTTTCCAGGGAGAGAGAGAGGAAGAGGCACAAAAGATTTTTTTTATACAAATGACAGCATATTACATAAATTGTTCCACACTTTGCATACTTTGTTTTGTTTTGTTTTTTAATTCAAAAATATATTATGGAATTCATTCCATATCTTGGACATAAAGAGTCACTTTATTCTTTTTTATTTGTTATATAATTTTCAAATATGTATATATACTATAACAAATTTAATCAGAACCCTAATTTGCTTTTACAAGCATTTGCTATTAAAAATAACATGAGGATATCCTCAATTACATGTCATTGGGTGACTTCTGACTTAGACTTATGTCTTTAAACCTCATCATCTTTGGGATCACCAACAAAGTCAAACTTCCAAATGTACAAAGACAATGGATGATGGTGACAATGATAAGTTGATGTCCTTTTGTCTGGTCTAATCTTGGAGGCCACCTGAGGTTGTGGAAGTTGAAATAGTGGAAGCCTGAATTCTGAATAATGAAACAGAGACTAGTTAGGAATCCAAAGGCAAAGTACATACAGAGTTAACACTGACTCACAGGAAACTGACAGTTCAGAGAGCTGATTAGCAGGAAGTGTAACTCTCTCATGAAGTAACACAACAGCGGAATCAAACTGACTGGCTCTGTCACTTCCTATCTGTATGGCACTGGGCAAGTTACTAGAGAGCTCTAACCTTTGTTTTCCTCATTTGTAAGATGGTGATAATTATGCTATCTCAAAAGGTTTTTATGTGAATACAATTTTTAAACGTCTAAGCAAAATATTTGTCTTAGCAGCATGAATGTAGATAATGAGAATGGGTTTGATAAAACCAAAATAAAGTGGCAGGGCCAAGAAAACAAAACAAAACAAAAATATCCCCCAATAAAAGCTAGCATCCATGATTGTATTTCCATTTCCTATTGAAAGATAAGACTAAAGCCTACAATATTAGCTAACTTTTATTGAGCATGTGTTGTTTCATAACCATTATTCTATTAAAGTATTCAGAAAACTTTATGAAGTAAGCAGTATTTTGTAACCATTTTACATGTAAGGAATCTTAAGCTCAAAGAGGTTAGTTAAGTCAGGTACCCAAGTCCTGGTAGTTGGGAGAAAAATAAAAGGCAAACCTTTGGCTTTCAGAGACATAAGGAAAACAGACTAGTGACTTAATGGCCTTTTCAAATCTGCAGTATTAGTATAAAGACTAAATTAGTATAAAGACTAATTGCCATCCTGATAGCAAAGCCAGGGTAAGTAAAAAAAAAAAAAAACAGGAAGATACTTGAATTTTCTGAGAAGGTCTCAAGGCAAACTGAAAATACCAGAACTTTAGAACTTTCCTTCACCCAGTGTATAGAATTTACTCATTCATGTACCTGTCACCAAAAGATAGTATCTGAATGCATGTGGGTACATCTGAGTAAGTATATACACTTCCATCTTGATCTTAGAGTAACTTATTGCTGTTTAATATGAGAATTGGAGATAACATACATAAAGTTCCTAGTACACAGTAGGTACTCTATAAATGACAGCTACTATTATTCCATCTGGAACTCTAGACTTGACCAAAAATGCACCTAAAACTGACCCAATCTCACATAAAAAATAGGTCAAGTCATCATTAATTTATTTTAATGGTTTCCTCCTAGTCCTTAGCAGTAGGACTGAAGGTAAGCCAGCTTTCTCAAACATTAAATGGTCCAGGGCAGTGTTTCTCACTCTTGGTAGTAATGACATTTTGGGACAGTTAATTATTTGTTATGCAGTGGACTATCTTGTGCATTGTAGTATATATAGCAGCATTCATGGCCTCTACTCACTCAATGCAAAAGCACCTCCACCCAGTTATGACAACCAAAAATGTCAACAGACATTGTTACATGTCCCCTGGAGGAAAAAACAGCCCCCAGCTGAGAACCACTGCTCTAGAGAAAGGAAGGAAATATCAAAGAAAGAAAGGGCAGAAGTTGTTAATATGTACATTGACAGAGGTAGAGGCTTGGTGGGACTGAGGGAGCACTAGGACAAATAAGGCTGTTTCCTCTCCACTTTTTACCTTCAGAACACTTTTATATAAAATATATGTAGACAATCTCTTCTCATAGGTAAGCATAACATATTAATAATGGCTACCACTTCTAAAAATCTGATGATAGTAATAATAGTAAGACATATAGGACTATTATGCCAGGTGGGTTTTTTTATTATTCTTTCTCTTATTAGCATCAGAATTGGGGTGGATTTTTTTTGTTTTTTTAATTTATCTTTATTCTTGAAAGTACTACAGATGTCTCCTTTTTTCCCCATTGATCCCCTCCACCCCACCCCCAGACCTTCTCCATACCAATGTCTGTGTCCATAGGTTATGTATATAAGCATCTAGGTTCTTTGATTAACCTCTCCCCATCCACTCCCCAACCCTCACCTTCCCTCTGAGGTCCCTCAGTCTGTTCCATGCTTCTATGTCTCCGGATCTCTTTTGTTCATCACCAGGTGGTGTTTTTAAGAGTTTTACATATATGAACTTAACCCTCACAAGTCTTTAAGGTAGATTCTATTATCAAGTCTATTTTTCTTGCAAGGTATCAGAGGCACAAAAAGCTTATGGGATGTTTCCAAGATTGCATAGCTAAATAGTAGGAGAGCCAGGACTTCTCAACCCAGGCAGTCTGGCTCCAGAGTTCATCCTTCTAATCACTATGCTACATGGTCTACTTATGTGCCAGGTGCTTGACATGCATTATTTGCAATTGTCATGGCAACCCTTGCCCAGGGTCATAGAGCTATGAAGAGACAGTCCAAAATCTGAAACCTACAGTCTTTCCACTACACCTCACTCCCCAATTGTTAGAAAAACATGCATGGGGGACAAAAGGCTGGGAAAGGACACAGGAAAAAGGCAGGAAGTGTCACTGAAAGGTTATCAGGAGTGTAAAAAAAAGGCATTCTAGGTTATAGCAATAAAGCAATGAAGAAAAACAAATGAAACAACAGGGATAAAGACAAGAGGGCAATAAAGAATACTAAACTACAAGCCAAGATTTTTAGGAAACTAACTATTCATATGGTACAGAAATAATGGTCCTGCTTGCACAACTCTAGAGAGAACAAATGTTTGAGTTGCTTAAATGTTTGGATTAAGAATTTCCACCAATTTTTGTGTATTTGTGCAAATCGTTCTACCTCAGTTTCCTCATGTGTAAAGCAGGAATATTACCTAAAGAACTGCATTAGTGAGACAGAATATGCTTAAGTACCCTGCAGGGCATTTGATATGTACTATGCACTAAATATATGGTAGCCACAGCTATTATTAACCTATGGCAGGTATACCTACACCAAGTACACAATTTTTTTTTTAAATATATCTTTATTGACTTCAGAGAGAGGAACGGAGAGGGAGAAAGAGACAGAGAAACATCAATGATGAGAGTCATTGATCAGCTGCAGCCCGCAACCCGGGCATGTGCCCTGACCGGGAATGGAACCCCGACCGCCTGGATCCTAGGTCGACACTCAACGGCTGAGCCACGCCCGGCTGGGCAAGTACACAATTTTAAATACAAAAATCCCTTGAGCACCCCTTCCCCGCCGGGGGGGGGGGGGGCTTGGTTGGAGCGTCGTCTGTACATCAAAAAGGTTGCCGGTTTGATTCCGGGTCAGGGCACACATCTACGTCGCCAGTACCATCCCCCCCACCCCCACCCCCATCCCCGCCCTGGTCCAGGCGAATACAGGAGGCAACCGATGGCTGTTTCTCTCACATCTCTCTCTCCCTTCCTCTTTCTAAAATTAATTTTAAGTACGTGTGTGTGCGCGCGCGCGCGCGCATAATCTCCCCTCCGGTGAGGATTTTAAAAAACATCCGTTGAATGAGAAGCAGAAGATAGGGCGGGGGCGGGGAGCTCAAGAGGGAATGAATTTCCCTTAGAAGCACTTTGTTAACAGCACCTGATTTATCCCCGTACAATTATTATGTACAAACAGGACAAATGGACAAGAAGAAATATGAGAGGTGCCAAATAATCCAACTGATGTCTACTGTAAATGCTCTGGGTATAAGCGTACTACAACTCCCAGAAGTCTCTTCTTACCCCCAATGAATGCCGCCTTCCCTCTGCCGTCCTAGCAGAGGGTGGAAAGGAAATTGATTTCCACCAAACCCAACCTCGTTACCACCACCACCACCGCCACAAAATGTCCTGGAATTTAGTTACCCCAAAAGACCTTGTTTCTCCATCCTCTTTTGAATCAGCCCGCCTGGCACTCTTACCTTCCTCTGTCGGATCAGCTTGGCCAGCTGCACCCCCGAAAGCAGCAGTAATGGTTCAGTCACAGGCGGTGTGGTCCTTGAGCCAAACTTGGGGCCGCCGAAGGCTCGAGCTGCTTGGCCTATTAGGCCAATGAGAAAGCCCATCGCCTGCAGAAGCAGCAACTGGATTCTGGCGGTGAACAGAGGCGCCATAGTGGCCTGGATTCCGCACGGTCCTAGTGCTTCAGGGTTGCGTGCACCCTGGGCAAAATGAGGAGAAAAGACTAAGCAAGAAGGTGCTTAGGAATCCTTTCATTTGCAAGCCGGATATCTACCCACAATTCCACAGGAGCTTGTTTGTCATCACCTGCTGGGTTCTGGACCAGAGATGGGGGCGGAGTAAAGTCTTCCCAGCAAATTGCCTGTGTATAACGCAATCCGTCGTTAGTGCTGTTGTAGCCCTACCCAGAAAGTGAGATAAAGGAACACTGGCTTTGGAGTTGCCAGTTCTGCCACTTACTGATCTTGGCCAATTTACACTATGTTTCCGGTACTCAGTTCAAATGAAAACTGGGAATAATTACTCTTACATCAAAGAGTTATGGTAAACACTAGATAATTAAACAGCACAATTCATGGCAAATAGTACAAATGGCAGTTGTTATAATTTGTTTTACCTGTGAAAAAAATGTTGTAAGTATGCCTTTGCATGTAAATATTCAGCATATTCAACAACTAAATAACAAGCATATACATATTATCTATATGCATATTATTTAATCCTTGTGAAATCACAAACAGGTAGTATTGATAAAATTAAAATAAAAAATATATGCCTGGCCGGTGTGGCTCGGTGGATTGAGCGTGGTCTCAGGCATCAAGAGTTACTAGTTCGATTCCAGTTAAGGACATGCCGGGGTTGTGGGCTGGATCCCCAGTAAGGGGTGTGCAGGAGGCAGTCTATTGATGTTTCTCTATCATCAATGTTTCTCTCTATCTCTCCCTTCCTCTCTCTCTCTCTCTAAAAAATCAATAAAAACACATTTAAAAATAAATAAATATATAAAAATACCTAGCCCACATCTCTCTCCAAACTCCAGATACTTGAATTCAATGCCTGTTTGACATCTCCACATGAATGTCTCACAGAGTCTTGATATTTAACATGTACAAAATTCATCATCTTCCGAAAACCTGCTGCTCCTGCAGGTTCATAAGTGGCATTTTCATCCATCCAGTCAGCCATGTCAAAAATCTGGGAATCATCTCAGATCCTTCCTTTTCTCTCATCCTCATGAATAGTCACCAAGTTCAGTCAATAATTTTCCCTCCTGACTCAGCCCTAGATCTCACTAATGTATCTGTGAACTTCTGCCTTCGTTTGGTGTGTTCTTCATAATATACAAATGTGACCATGTTACTTCCCTGCCAATGACTCTACAATGATCACCCACTTTCTTCAGGTTCAAGCCCCATTTACTTTGATATTCGAATAGCTCGGTGTCTGAAAACCTTCGTACCTCATCACTAGACCATTCTGTTCCTCATGTGCTATGCTCCTGCCAAACTAAACAATCCAAAGGGTTTCTTTCCTCTCCATATATTTGCATATGCTTTCCCCACAGTTTCCCTCCACCTGACTCAGGACAAGTAGCTCCTCCTCTAAGAAATCTTCCCTGAACACCAAACTAGGTTTCATACTACTCTTTTGTAACACCACACTCCACAGATCAACAACATCATAACACTTATAACCCTCTATTTCCATGTTAGGTTTTTCTGTCTACTCCTCATCTAGATGTGAACAGGATTACTCTAATTTATCTTTGAATAGTCAGCACCCAACACAGGGATTGTCATGCAGTCAGTACAAGTTTGTAAACTGAAGATATGAATTTATGAAAGAATGAATGCTGAAGATAAGCCTTGAGCTTGACATTTAAGGCCTTGAGTAGGTGAAATGTAAAGGCCATCCCTTGAACTGTTTTTTCATTTGAATGACTAAGTTGGATTCTGAAAGGTGTCATCACAGGAATTCTAGCCTAGCTGGAAGCACCCAGTGGAATGCAGCTAATCATGATAGGAATATCTGACAGATGCACCAACCACAGCTGACAGAGTAGACTGTCAGAGTCTGGGCTCCATTACAGTTTTGAACAAAATCTGTAGCTGAATCCATCTTTACCAGGGAGTCTTTGTCAAAGGAAAAGTCTTTCCTTTGCCTCACTTTTGATACTTTATCTACATTGTAAATGACCATTATCTGAGTCTAGGGTACAATAGATCTGGATTCAAATCCTATAGTCTAAATCCTCAACCTGCCTCATACACATGTCCTTGAGTATGTTTGTTCATCTGTAAAAAAAGAATAACAGCTACCTCATGATGTTATGAAAGGTAAATCAACTATGTATGTAAAGATTCTACAATGCCTTCCCAATGTGTCACAGCTCTTTTTTTCTTTATTGAATTTATTGGGGTGACATTAATAAAATTATACAGGTTTCAGGTGTACAGTAAGACATCATCTGTATATTGTATTGTGTGTTCACCAACCCAAGTTTAGTCTTCTTCGAACACCATTTTTGCCCCCGATGCCCTCTTCTACCTCCCCCCACCCCCTTTCCCTCTGGTAATCACCATACTGTTGTCTGTCTCTATGAAGTTGTTTTTTTCTTAATCCGGGCATGTTTTTCACCTATCCCCACAAAGCCCCTCCCCTCTGACAGCTGTCAGTCTGTTCCCTGAGTCTGTTTCTATTTTGTGTTAGTTTATTTTGTTCATTAGCTTCCACATATAAGTGAAATCATATTGTACTTGTCTTTCTCTGACTGGCTTATTTCCCTTAGCATAATGCTCTCCAGGTCCATCTATGCTGTGAAAAAAGGTAAGATTCCCTTCTGTTTTTACAGCCCAGTAGTAGTGTTCCATCATGTAAATGTACCATGGCTGTTTCATCCACTCATCTATTCATATACTTCGGCTGCTTCCAAATCTTGGTTATGGTAAATAATATGGCAATGAACATAGGGTTGCATATATACTTTCAAATCAGTGTTTCAGGTTTCTTCTGATAAATTCCCAGAAGTAGAATCACTGGATGATAGGCAGTTCCATTTTTAATTTTTTGAGGTAACTCCATACTGTTTTACACAGTGGCTGCATAAGTCTGCATTCCTAACTCTTTGTATTTGTTTGTACTGGGCAAAGAAACACAGTTTAAGAAAAAGAGATAGGAGAAATTACGTTTTGTCCCAAAGATGAAAAAGAATGAGAAATAATATTTGTGTGTTTGTAGGGGATTGTAATCTCCCTATTAAAGTCCGGGAGGATATGTAATTCCACAATCCATTTAGCAATCAGTGGTGGAGGCTCAGGAGTTATCCCTGACTCCTAAATTTCAGTTTCCACTATAGATCTTACATCTTAGCTTGTCTGCAGTGTGTTCTCTACTCTTCATTTATACTGCTACTACCTGAATTATGTGACAGTTTGTTAACTGGTGCTATGCTGCCTTCAATCTGTCCTTTTTAAAAACCATTTATTACACTTAAATTTCATTTTTTTTCCTGATGAAGTAATTTATGTTTGTATTTATGCTGTATACATTTGGCCTGTTTTTCATATCCTTATGAAAATATAATTTTTACAGTTTTATAGGTGAACAATTGTTTTTCAGTGTTTCTCAAATTTATATTTATTTGATTTAGAATAATGATGAACACCTTTTTTTATATGATTATGGGTCATCTGCAACTCTTCTATTGTTAATTCCCTGCCGGTTCATGTCCCCTGCCAGATTCTATTAAGTTATCTTTTAAAAAACTTATTGTAAGGGTTCTTAATTTGGTGAGGGCATTAATCTTGTATATATCTTATATGCTTATAATATTTTCCTCAGTGAGTTTTCATTTAATATTATTAAAAGTTACTTTAAAACATAAAGGTAATTTAAATACTGTGCAAACAAGTCTGCTGAACTTTCCCATCATGATTACATTCTCCAATAATATCCTTAGTATCCTTTCTCAACGGTTAACAATTAACAATTCACCTGTTGTCCCTCTTTCTGGATTTCTTTTTATAGAAAAGTTTTTTCTACTCTGCAAATAAATCCTAGTATGGAGTTGAGACCATTAAGGGTAGGGTGATTGCTAGCTTTCTTAATTCTACTTCTTGCCAATTCCTCACACATACATCCGATGCTCCAACTATACCAAACTACTTACAATTCCCTAAAACAATGGTCTACAAACTGCAACTGCTATTTAAAATCATTAGCATGCTCCCTAATACATATATATGTATATATTTACATATAGACTATACTGAACTGTGCTAATACATATATTAAGAATGTATCTTATGGACAAATATAAAATGCACATTATAGAACACAAATAAGTAAATAAATAAATTGAAGTATAGGATATTTTAAAGTCTTATTATTTCCACACACTCCGATTTATTAACCTGTGAACTCCTAGAGGTATTGTTCACACCCCGCCCCCCCAATGAAGATTCTGACCTAAACTGCATATGCTATATAACAGTCCTTTAGCTGGTGTCTGCTTTCAGCAGCCTTCTTCTTGAACCCCTGAATCGTATACAACTATTTAAACTTTAAGACTCAAGACACTGTACCTTTCAGAAAGCTTTTTCTTCCCACTACCATACCCAGTTTGATTAGATATGACTCTTCCTTTGTGTTTCCGCAACACACCATATGTTGCCTATCACAGCACTCAGTACACTGTGCTGCAATTAAATGTCCATCTTCCCCAAAGAGTGGAGATTCCCAATGGTAAGGACCCTATCTTAGTCATCTCTCTATCACCAGAGACTGGAACAGGATGGGCACTCAAAGAGTGTTGATTTACTAACTGGATGAGTAAACGGAACTATCATAATTTTGTTTGAGAACTCCTAACAGAGTGCCCTCTGACATACAAACAAAATACTCAACCCACTACCACCACCAACATAAACACAGTCATAGATGCATATGGAAATATACACTCATTTCAATAAACACATACTTGTAATAAAAATATGAAACATTGACACATGGATCACATGCACACAATCATAGCTATGAAAAAAATCATTCCTGCTACCCTTTTACAAGTGCTAATATAAAAACAAACATATGCCTCAGTAGCCAAAAATATCAGGTTAGGGTAGGCAAAGGTCGTGTGGCTTGATAAATGGTAACAAAATAAGTAAATTAATAAAAAATGATAGGATTCTAAATGCACACACACCTTCCACCAAAAAAATTTCTTTTTAAAATATGTTTTATATATTTTAATTTATTTAAATACATTTTATATTTTTATATTTTTAATTTAAACTTTGAGATTTTTTTTTATTGTTCAAAATATTACACATATCCCCTTTTTTCCCCATTGACACCTTCAACACAGCACCCACTCCCCTCCCTAGGCCTTCACCGCACTATTCTCTGTGTCCATGGGTTATGTATATATGCATATAAATTCTTTGCTTAATCGCCCCCATCCACCCACCTCCCCCCTCCATCCCTCTGAGATTGGTCAGTCTCATCTATGCTTCCATGTCACTGAATCTATTTTGTTCATCAGTTTATTAAGTTCTTTTTTTAAAAAAATAAAAATATATCTTTATTGATTTCAGAGAGAAGAAAGGAGAGGAAGAGAGAGAGATAGAAACATCAATGATGAGAGAGTCATTGATCGGCTGCCTCCTGCACTCCCCCGACTGGGGATTGAGCCCACAACCCGGCCATGTGCCCTGACAGGCAATCGAAGCCCGATCGCCTGGATCCTAGGTCGATGCTCAACCACTGAGCCACGCTCAGGCATGCTAAGTTCTTTAGATTCTACATATAAGTGAGATCATGTGATGTTTGTCTTTCTCTGCCTGGCTCATTTCACTTAGCATAATATTCTCCAGGTCCATCCATGCTGTCCCGAAGGGTATGAGAACCTTCTTTTTTACAGCTGCATAGTATTCCATGGTGTAAATGTCCCACAGATTTTTTATCCACTGATCTACTGATGGGCACTTGAGCTATTTCAAATCTTAGCTATTGTAAATTGTGCTGCAGGTCACTTGTTGATTTGTTGATGGTAGCCATTCTGACAGGTGTGAAGTGATACCTCATTGTGGTTTTAATTTGCATCTCTCTGAAGCTTAGTGATGTTGATTGAGCATTTTCTCGCTTGCCTCTTGGCAGTCTGTATGTCCTCTTTGGAGAAGTGTCTATTCTGGTTCTTTGCCCATTTTTTAATTGGATTGTTTGTCTTTCTCTTGTTGACTTGTATGAGTTCTTTGTAAACTTTGGAAATTAGCCCCTTATCAGATTCATCCTTGGCAAATATGTTTTCCCATACCATGGTGTTCCTTTGTATTTTGAGGCTGATTTCTTTTACTGTGGAGAAGCATTTTAGTTTGATGTAGTCCCATTTATTTATTTAGTTAGTTAGTTTCTCTTGTCCTAGGAGATGTAGCAGTGAAAATTCCACTGTATGAGATGTCTGTGATGTTACTGGCTATGTTTTCTTCCAGGATTTTTATGGTTTCAAGACTTACATTTAAGTCTTTTATTCATTTTGAATTTATTCTTGTGTAAGGAATAAGTTGGTCATCTAGTTTAATTTTTTTGCATGTATCTGTCCAATTTTCCCAACATCATTTATGGAAGAGACTATCTTTACTCCATTGTATGCTCTTGCTTCCTTTGTCAAATATTAACAGACCATAATGGCGTGGTTCTATTTCTGGGGTCTCTGTTCTGTTCCATTGATTTATATGTCTGTTGTTGTACCAATACTGGGCTGTTTTGATTACAACGGCTTTGTAGTATAGTTTGCTGTCTGATAAAATGATCCCTCCAACTCTGTTCTTCTTTCTCAAGATTGCTGTGGCTATTTGGGATCTTTTTGGTTCCATATAAATTTTTGAAATATTTGTTCTAGCTCTGTGAAATATGCTGTTGGTATTTTAATAGGAATTGCACTGAATCTAGAGATTGCTTTGGGTAGTATGGACATTTTAATGGTATTAATTCTTCCAATCCATGAACATGGTATATACTTCCACTTGTTTATATCTTCCTCTATTTCTTTTTTCAGTGTCCTGTAGTTTTCCAAGTACAGGTCTTTTACATCCTTGGTTAAGTTTATTCCTAGATAACTTATTTTTTTTACTGCAATGGTAAATGGTATTTTCTTTTTAGTTTCCCTTTATGAAAGTTCACTGTTGGTGTATAAAAATACCGTTGATTTTCAGGTGTTAATTTTGTATCCAGCTACCTTGCAGAATTCATTTATCAAATCTATTAGTACTTAGCTGGGTGAAGCTCAGCATTTGAGCATCAACCTAGGGATCCAGGAGATCGCAGTTTGATTGCCAGTCAGAACACATGCCTGGGTTGTGGGCTTGATCTCCAGGCAGGGGTGTGTGGGGGGCAGCAGATCAATGACAACTCTCTTATCGATGTTTTTATCTCTCTCTCCCCCTCTCTGAAATCAATAAAGATATATTTTTTTAAAAATATAGTAGTACTTTGGTGGAATCTTTAAGGTTTTCTATGTACAATATCATGTCATCTGCAAACAATGACAATTTTACTTCCTCTTTTCCAATTTGGATACCTTATATGTTTTCTTCCTTTCTGATGTCTATGGCAAGGACTTCCAGTACTTTGTTGAATAAGAGTGATGAAAGCGAACAACCCTGACTTGTCCCTGTTTTTAGGGGAAATGGTTTTAGTTTTTGACCATTGAGTATGATGTTGGCTGTAGGTTTGTTGTATATGGCCTTTATTATGTTGAAGTATGATCCCTCTATTCACACTTTGCTGAGAGTTTTTATCAAAAATGGGTGCTGAATTTTGTCTAATGCTTTTTCTGCATCTATTGACATGATCATATGATTTTTGTCCTTCATTTTGTTTATGCGATGTATCACATTTATTGATTTGTGGATGTTATACCAGCCTTCCATTCCCAGAATAAATCCCACTTGGTCGTGGTGTATGATCTTTTTAATGTATTGCTGGATCCGGTTTGCTAGTATTTTAGTGAGGATTTTAGCATCTATGTTCATCAGGGATATTGGCTTAAAATTTTCTTTCTTTGTAGTGTCTTTATCTGGTTTTGGGATTAGGATGATGCTGGCCTCATAAAAAGAGTTTGGGAGTTTTCTCTCCTCTTGAGTTTTCTTGAATAGTTTTAGTAGAATAGGTGTTAATTCTTCTTTGAATGTTTGGTAATACTTGCCTGTAAATCCATCTGGTGCAGGACTTTTGTTTGCTGGGAGAATTTTGATTATTACTTCAATTTCATTAGTTGTTACTGGCCTATTCAGATTTTCTACCTCTTCTTGATTCAGCTTTGGAAAGTTGTATGCTTCTAGGAATTTGTCCATTTCCCCCATGTTGTCCAAATTGTTGGCATATAGTTGCTCATAGTACTTTCTTACAATCCTTTGTATTTCTGTTGGGTCGGTTGTTATATCGCCTCTTTCATTTCTAATTTTATTTATTTGGGTCCTCTCTCTTTCTTTCTTGGTGAGTCTGGCTAAAGGTGAATCAATCTTATTTATCTTTTCAAAGAATCAGTTCTTTGTTTCATTGATTTTTTTGTATTGTTTTTTTAGTCTCTACGTAATTAATTTCTGCTCTGATCTTTTTTTTTTTTTTTTAAATATATATCTTTATTGATTTCAGAGAGAGGAAAAGAGAAGGAGAGAGAGAGATAGAAACATCAATGATGAGAGAGTCATTGGTAAAGCCCGCAACTGGGCATGTGCCCTGATCGGGAATCGAACCATCGCCTGGATTCTAGCTCGACCCTCAACCGCTGAGCCACGCCCGGCCGGGCCCCTGCTCTGATCTTTATTATTTCCTTCCTTCTACTTCCTCGGGGCTTTTCTTGCTGTTCTCATTCTAGTTCTTTTAGTTGTTTATTAGATGGTTCATTAGAGCTTTTTCTCATTTCTTGAAATAGGCCTGTAACGCTATGAATTTTCCTCTCAGGGCTGCTTTTGCTGTGTCCCATAGATTTTGGGTTGTTGTCTGTTCATTTTTGTGTTTTTTTCCATGAAGTGTTTGATTTCTCCCTTGATCCCATTGGTAGCCCATTCATTGTTTAATAGCATGCTAAAGCCTCCATGTGTTTGAATATCTTTGAGTTTTTTTACAGTGGTTGATTTCTAGTTTTATGGCATTGTGATCCAAGAAAATGCTTGATATGATTTCAATCTTCTTGAATTTGTAGAGACTTGCTCTGTGCCCTAACATGTTGTCTATTTTTGAGAATGGTCCATGTGCACTTGAGAAGAATGTATATTCTGCTGCTTTGGGGTGAAATGTTCTGTAAACATCAATTAAATCCATTAGGTCTAGTGAGTTATTTAAGGTCTTTCTTTCCCTGTTGATTTTTTGTCTTGATAATCTGTGCAATGCTGACAGTGGGGTGTTAAAATCCCTCACTATGATTGTGTTGCTGTCAATCACCTCCCTAAAGTCCCCCAAGAAATTTTTTATATATTTCGGTGCTCCTATATTGGGTGAATAAATGTTTATGAGTTATTTCCTCCTGTTGGATTATGTAGTTACCATCTTTGTCTTTTCTTATGATCTTTATTTTGAAGTCTATTTTGTCATAAATAAGTATTGCTACTCCAGATTTTTTTTGTTTCCATTTGCATGGAATATTTTTTTCCATCCCTTCACTTTTAGCCTGTGTGAATCTTTTGCTCTCAGGTGGGTCTCTTGTAGACAGCATATATTTGGGTCCGGTTTTCTTATCCATTTAGCTAATCTATGTCTATTGATTGGACCCTTTATTCCATTTACATTTAAAGTTATTATCAATATATACTTGTTTAATACCATTTTTCCCCTTTATGCTGATGTACCTTTCTCTCAATATTCTTTCTTTTTCTTAGAGCAGTCCTTTTAGCAGTTCCTGCAATGCTGGTTTAGTGGTACTGATCTCCTTTAGCTTTTTTTTTGTCTGGGAAGCTCTTTATTTCACCTTCAATTTTAAATGTTATCCATTCTGGATAAAGCAATCTTGGTTGCATGTTCTTGCTTTTCATTACATTTAGAACTTCATGCCTGTAGAATTTCTGTTGAGAGATCCAATGTCAGCCTAATGGGGGTTCCCTTGTAGGTCACTGCTTATCTCTCTCTTGCAGCCCTTAATATTCTCTTTGTCCTTGATATTTGCCATTTTAATCATGTCTCTTGGAGTGGGTCTCTCTGGGTTCTTCTTGCTTAGAATCCTTTGTGCTTCCTGAACTTGTGTAGCTTTCTCCTTCGCCATCATAGGGAAGTTTTCTGTTATTATTTCCTCCACTAAGTTCTCTATCCCTTGCTCTCTTTCCTCTCCCTCTGGGGACTCCTATAATGCAAATGTTGTTTCACATCATGTTGTCCCAAAGCTCCCTTAAACTGTACTCATGCTTTTTAAGTGTTTTTTCTTTTTGCTGCTCTGATTGAGTGATTTTTTCTACTTTGTCTTCTAAGTCACTTATTCTATCCTCTGCTTCATTGAGCCTGCTTTTAATTCCTTCCAGTGTATTCTTGATATCAGATACAGCATTCTTTATTTTTGTCTGATTTTTGTTTATGTTATGTATCTCTTTTTTCATGTTTTCACTAAATTTCTGTCTTACCATCTAGTGCCTTGTTATTCTCATTAATTTCCTTGAACATCTTTATAATCAATACTCTGAACTCTTTTTCTGATAACTTGCTTAACTCCATCTCATCAGTCTTTTTCTGGCAATGTTTCCTTTTCTTTAATTTGGGGGTTGTTTCTTTTTCTCCCCATTTAAGTGACTCTTAGTGTTTGTATCTGTATATTAGATATATTTGTTCTCCCCTACTCTTGTGGGGTGGGATTTTGTAGTTTATGTCCAATGAGACCCAGTGTATTTCCCTTATACTTTGAGCTATTTGCTCTAAGCATGCCCCTTTTGTGGATGAGAGAGTCATTGATTGGCTGCCTCCTGCATGCCTCCGACTGGGGATGGAGCCCACAACCTGGGCATGTGCCCTGACCAGGAATTGAACCCTTATCCGATGCTCTAAGGGTTCTTTAGGCTCTCCTGTTGTGATTGGGTCTAGACTGTTGTTCAACCATTCATGGGTGAACCTTCCTCTCAGGTTGGCTAACTGTGAGGCTCAGCCACAACCATGTCTTGTGAGCTGTTGTACAGGTGATAATGGGGTAAAACAAAATACAACCAAACTTCTGGGAATGAACAGTAACTTACAAAATATCCTGACAATCACAAGAAAACATCCTAAGACAAAACAGAATTGAGAGAGTGAGGTGAGAACACAAATAGTAAAGCAAAAAAGAGAGAGAAGGATATTATTGCTAATAGTAAAAAATAAATAAATAAAAATAATGAAATAAAAAATAAAAAATAGAGAAGCTACTGGGAGATAAAAGAGGCAAAGAAAAGATTCTAAAAGGAAAGAAAGGCGAGAAAAAAATTAAGGGTAGAGAGTAGAAATAGGAAAATGTTTGAAAAAGAAAAAAAATAAATAAAATTAGAGAAACACAAGCAAACAAAGAGACAGAATAAAAGGGGAGAAAAAGAAAAGATTTTTAAAAAGAAGAAAGTTATGCCAGTGGAACAAGAAGAGTGAGGGAAAGCAAGGGCAGAGAATGAGGCCAATAAGAGATATGGGAGAAACATTAGAGAAAAGCAATAAACTTATTGGTTATAGTGATGATATCCTCTGTATCCCAGCAATAAAACAGAGGATATCAAGAAAATCTTGATAATATAACAAAAAACAAAACAAAGCAAAAAAAACAAACAAAAAAAAACAAGCAAAGCAAGACAAAACAAATTTTATAAAAATTAATTAAAAAATTAAAAACAGCCTGGCTGGGCATACCTCAGTGGTTGAGCGTCGGATAGGGGTTCGATTCCTGTTCAGGGCACATGCCCAGGTTGTGGGCTCCATCCCCAGTCGGAGGCATGCAGGAGGCAGCCAATCAATGACTCTCATCATTGATGTTTTTACCTCTCTTTCTCCCTCTCCTTTCCTCTCTCTGAAATCAATAAAGATATATTTTTTTAAAAAAAGCTATTAAAAAAATTAAAAACAATTAAAAATTTTGAAAATTTTTGTTTTTCCTAAAAAAAAAAAGTCAATTAGGTGAATATTATCTGGGCAGCTTTTGTTGTCTGAGGCTCACCGTTTTTTATGCTGATTTTGGGTCTCCTGGAAGGTACTTGTGTGCCAGCCAATGTCAGGAGCTGTCTAAGTTTGGCTCTGGTGTCATTAGGCAGTTGGCTCGTCTGAGGCTCTCTGTGGACCACTTCCACTTGTCAGCTATTTTGCCTCCCCCCTTGTGGTTACCTGGTTTACTTCAGAGTCTTCTGAAGAGTCTTTAGGGTGCAGGTCGGCTAGTGTACCTGGGGATATTGCCCCCCTTCCTTAGAGGTTTCGCTGTCAGGCACTTACTGTGAGGAAGTTAATCTCTACTTCAAAGCCAACTCCTCAGTCTCTACCATATCCTCCAGTTCTAGTTCCCCATACATGAGCTGAGGGTATTGCTCCCCAATGGGCTGCTGTAGTTTCAGATTGCATTCAGTCTGTTGCCTTTTCTGTATGGGCAGTTTCAGTGGCCAGACCCTATGATGTTTCTTCAGTGTTCCTTACTGAAAATATGTCCACTCAGGTATATTTTCCATTTCTCCAAGCTGATTACGCAGTATTTTAGCGGTAACTTCAGTCCATCGCCAGGAGCAATGATGCTCTGCTTCTTGTCCGAGTGCCACCATCTTCCCTCGAGATATTTTTTGTTAATGGAATGTTTATTAAAAAAACAACCTCAAAGACACAGGCAACAGTATGGTGACTACCAGAGAGAGAGGGGGGCGTGGGGGAGGTAGAAGAGGGTAAAGGGGGGATAAATGGCCACTGAAAGAGCCTTGACTTTGGATGGTGAACACACAATACAATATACAGGTGATGTATTATAGAACTGTAAAGCTGAAACCTATACTAATTTTATTAACCAGTGTCACCCCAATAATTTAATAAAAGTTTTAAAAATCAGTAAATAAAATTTATATAGCTTTAATTTATTTAAATACATTTTACATGTTTATATTTTTAAATAAAACTTGACTTTGAGATTTTTTTATGTAACAGGATGTCAACTTCAGTTTTAAAAAAACACAAGCACACAAAACAAAAGACCATGTTTTACCAGATGAAAATAAAAAGACCTTAAAACTGTTAGAATGGTTGCCTATGGCACAGAGAGGACTGGGAGCAGAGTATGCAGATAAAAGAGAATACATAAATACTCAAAAGAAGAGATTGGTTTGGTAAACCCAGTGATGATGCTGTTCCATGAACTTAGGAGTTTAATTAACTCAAAACTTTGCACTCAAGATTGAAAATAAAAAGAGAAATTCCAGTGAGCTCAAGAATTCTGAGGCTGGTCTAAGGCCTTTCTTGCAGATCTGCAGTCTTCACTTATTTGAGGACTTGCTGGGCACAAGGCACCAAACTGAGTCACCAGGGAAACCAAAGACAAAGCTTCTCTCCTCCAGGGCGGCTTTCTGCATACCCTTCACAGTGGGGGACACCTGAGATGGACGCTGGTTTGGGGTGAATGCCAGGGGTGGGAGAACTGATTCCTGGAGTGGGTTGGTCTTAAGGTCATGGTGTCATTAATGTTTCTGCTGCTGCCCAGCTTGTGCCCCTCTCCCCACCCCACACTGATATTCACACAGTTCCTAGAACAAAACAAGCTCTTCCATGTTGAGGGGTCTTTATCACTGATATTCTCTCCACTAGTTACCTGGCTGTTGGTTCCTACTGCTCTTAATAGCTCAGCTGGAATGTCACTCCTTCTGAGAAGAATGCCCTGACCACTCTGTCAAAAAGTCAATTACTATGTCTGTGGTTACCACCATCTAGATTTACCTTGCTATTTACTGTCGTCACCCACATGGGCAGAGAGTGCATCTGTGTAATTCACCACTGTTTCCTTCCTACCCAGCATATAGTAGGTGCTCAATAAATAACTTAATGAATGTTCCCTCAACTACAAGAAGGGTAGTGTGGTCTCTCGGGTGAAGCACATGGAAACCAACACCTATGACCTAAAGCGGTTGTTACATGTGAAGGGTAAGAGAAACATCAGGGCCACCGCCCTGGGCCCGGGGCCTCTCTACCTGATACTTAACAATTCTTCCTGAATAATATCTACCTCTCATCTGCAGGTAGAAATGCGTTGGAACAGTTTTAACTGAGATGATTACTTCTTTTTGTACGTTGGGAAGGTCACCATCCAATGGAATGGTCCAAAAAGCAACAGTGGGGAGCACCTGAAGGTAAGGCTCTTTTCAGTCCTGCCACTCTCTCCTCTACTTCAAGCCTGGTCATGGGGCTTGGCTCACTCAGGTGCCTTTTCTTTCTTCCTTCCTCACTGGCTATTCCTTGAGATTCAAGTCATTTCCTTGACAATTGCTAAGGCCAGCTGATCCTTGAGAGAGCCTTCTCTCTCTGGCCCAGCAGGAAGTTCAGAGAGCTTGGAAGAATTCAAGAAGCCTTTATTGCATGTGGAGAGTTGATCCTTTAGTCTCTGACAATGCAACATGGTTCCAAGGGCTACTTACTGGACCAACTGTTGATATTTTATATTTCTTGAAACAAAATCTGTCTCACAGTTTACCTGAACTAACACAGTCATGTTTCTTTCCTTCAGCAGCCCAGTCAGGCTTTCTTTAGTCTACCTCCTATGCAGCCTGGCAGCTTTGCTCCAGCCCTCCTTCTGGGCTTGTTCATGCAGCCAGCTCTCTGCCCTATATCATTGCCAAGATTCGTGTGATGCCTGGACCGGTGCCCAGTTCAATCACTTTTTTGTCTTGGAAATCCACATTCTTGATTTTCGAAATAGTTGTACAGGCTCAGAGCCTGTGGATGCCTGCAACCAAGATGGCAACCCAGATCAGACCCATGCAGGCTAAGGAAAGAGGTTAGGTGCCAACTCTGACTCTGTCAACTCAGTTACAGACCTAAGGTGTGGAGGTGCTCTGCTTATTTTGAGATAATTTCAGATTCACATGCAGTTGTAAGAGGTAACATAGAGAAATTCCAAATATCATTTTCCCAGTTTTCCCCAATAATAACATCTTCCAAACTATAGTAAGAAGTCATAATGAGAACATTGGCATTGATACAGAACATTTCTACCACCACAAGGATCTCTCATGTTGTCCTCACCCATTTTCATGTTGCCCAGTTCCCTTTTTATTTTATTTTATTTTTGTTTAAAATATTACAGATGTCCCTTTTTCTCCCCAATAACCCATTCCACCCCATCCCATCCCCCTCCCCAGTCCCTCTCCCCACCATTGTGTCCTTGGGTTGTGCATGTCTGCATATAAATTCTTTGGTTACTCTCTCCCCCTCCACCCACCCGCCCTCCTCCATCCCTCTGACATTCGTCAGTCTCATCTATGCTTCCACGTCAATGAATCTATTCTGTTCATCAGTTTATTAAGTTCTTTAGATTCCACGTATAAGCGAGATCATGTGATGTTTGTCTTTCTCTGCCTGGCTTATTTCACTTAGCATAATGTTCTCCAGGTCCATCCATACTGTCCCAAAGGGTACGAGGTCCTTCTTCTTTACAGCGGCATAGTATTCCATGGTGTAAATGTCCCACAGTTTTTTTATCTACTCATTTACTGATTGTTTCCAGATCTTAGCTATTGTAAACTGTTGCTATGAACATAGGGGTGCATATATTCTTTCTGATTAATGTTTCAGGATTCTTACGATACATTCCTAGGAGTGGAATCACTGGGTCAAAAGGCAGCTCCACTTTTAAAGTTTAGAGGAACCTCCATACTGTTTTCCATAGTGGCTGCCCCAGTCTGCATTCCCACCAGCAGTGTACCAGGGTTCCCCTTTCTCCACACCCTTGCCAGCAGGAGTTGTTTGTTGATTTGTTGATGGTAGCCATTCTGACAGGTGTGAAGTGATACCTCATTGTGGTTTTAATTTGCATCTCTCTGATGATTAGCAAGGTTGAGCATTTTCTCATGTGTCTCTTGGCCATCTGTATGTCCTCTTTGGAGAAGTGTCTATTCAGGTCCTTTGCCCATTTCTTAATTGGGTTGTTTGTCTTCCTCTTGTTGAGTAATATGAGTTCTTTGTACACTTTGGAAATTAGCTCCTTATCAGATGCATCCTTGGCAAATATGTTTTCCCAGACTGTGGGGTTCCTTTGTATTTTGAGGCTGTTTTCTTTTGCTGTGCAAAAGCTTTTTAGTTGGATGTAGTCCCATATGTTTATTTTTTCTTTTGTTTCTCTTGCCCTAGGAGATGTATCAGTGAAAATTCCACTACATGGGATGTCTGTGACTTTACTGCCTATGATTTCTTCCAGGATTTTTATGGTTTTGTGACTTACATTTAAGTCTTTTATCTATTTTGAGTTTATTTTTGTGTATGGTGAAAGTTGGTGGCCTAGTTTCATTTTTTTGCATGTATCTGTCCAATTTTCCCAGCACCACTTATTGAAGAGACTGTCTTTACTCCATTGGATACTCTTGCCTCCTTTGTCAAATATTAACTGACCATAATGGCCTGGGTCTATTTCTGGGGTCTCTGTTCTGTTCCATTGATCTACATGGCAACCATTAATCTGTTTTTCAGTTTTATAATTGTTATTTCATAAATATTATATAAAATAACTCATGTAGTATTGTAACTAATTGAGATTGACTACTTTCATTTAGCATAATTCACTGTACATTCATACAGTTTGAGTATATAAATAATTTATTCCTTTTTATTATTGAGTGGCATTCCATGGTACTGATGTGCCACAGTTTGTTTAATCAGTTTCTTATTGAAGGATATCTGGATCTGGGTTGTATACAATTTGGGGTTATTATGAATAAAGGTGCTATAAACATTCATGTAAAGGTTTTTGTAGGAACGTAAGTCTTAATTTTTCTGTGATAAATGTCCATGAGTGCAACTGCTAAGTCATGTGGTAGATATCGTGGGTTTCTTTTGTAACTTTTAATGAAACTTACAAACTGTTTTTCAGAGTGTCTGTACAATTTGATATTTCCTATCAGTGATGTGTAAGTGATCCAGTTTCTTAATATCCTCACCAGCAATTGTTATTGCCACTATTTTTTTCTTTTTTACTTTAGCCATTCTGATTGATGTGTAGTGATACTTCACTGTGGTTTAAATTTGCTTTTCCCTAATGGCTAATGATGTTTCATGTGCTTATATGCCATCTGTATATTCTTTTCAGTGAAAATTCTCTTCATTTCTTTTGTCTATTTTCTAATTGGATTTTCTTAACTGTTGAGTTTTAAGATTTCTATATATAACCCAGACACTAGTCCTTTGTCAGACGTGTGATATCTGTAGCTTGTCTTTTCATCCTCTTTACCAATTTTTTCACAGAACAAAAGGCTTTAATGTTGGTTTGATCCAATTCATCAATTTTTCTCTTTAAGGAGCATGTTTTTGGTGTCAATTCCAGAATTATTTACCAAACTTTAGGGCTTTAACATTTTCTTCTATTTTTTTCTAAAATTTCATAATTTTATATTTAACTTTATGACCCAGTTTGAGTTAATTTTTAAGAGTTAGATTCAGGTATAGATTCATTTTGCTGCCTATAAATCCAACTGCTCCGGCACCATTTGAAGAAAAGCATATCTTCTCCTTTGAATTGTTTGTACATCTTTAAAAAAAAAATCAACTTGGCATATTTGAGTGTGTCTATTTCTGGATCTTCTGTTCAGTTCCATTTTTCTAATTGTATGCCTTTCCACTAATACCATGCACAGCCTTAATTATAAGAGCTACATAATGTCTTGATGTTGGATTAACATTCCTCATGTTTTACTTTTACTTTTCAGAAACTTGTAAACTATTCTTACTTTTTTGACTTTCCATGTAAATTTTAGATTATTATTATCTATATCTATACACATTCTTGCTGGAATTTTGATAATAATTTTGTGAAATCTGTACATTCATTTGGAGGGAATCCACATCTTTATTATGTTGACTCTTCCAATCAGTGAATGCAGTTTATCACTCCATTTATTTAGATCATCCTTAAGTTCTTTCATCAGCATTGTGCAGTTTTCAGAAACAAGTCCAGTACATTTCTTTATATTTACAACTAAATGTTTTATTTTTTGAGTGATCATAAATGGTATTGTATATTTAATTTTGGTGGCCTTGTGTCCATTGCTAGCATATACAAATACAAGCAACCTTGATGAATCACTTTTATTAAAAGTTGTTTTTTATAGATTCTATATAGACTTTCTATATAAACAATCATATCAACTGCAACTTCCTTTCTGATCTGTGTGAATTTTCTTTAACCATGCCTTATTCATCGGCTAGAGCTTCCAACCTTCCCTTATTCATCAGCTAGAACTTCTGGCACTATACTGAATATGAATGGTGAGAATAAAAATTCTAATCTTCTTTCTGACCTTAGGGGAAAAGCACTCAGACTTTCACCATTGTGTATAATGTTACCTGAAGGTTTTTTAGATGGTCTTTGTCATGATGTAGAAGTTCCCCTGTATTCTGATTTTTCTGAACATTTTTATCATGAATGGGTGTCGAATTTTGTCAAGTGTTTTTTTCTACATTGATTGAGATGGTCATATGAATTTTATTCCTTAGGCTATCAACACAGTGGATTTGTTGATGTCAAATATTTAACTAGCTTTGTATCTCCAGAATAAACCTTACAAACATGGTATACAATTATTTTTAGATATTACTGAATTCTATTTACTAATATTTTATTAAGGACATTTGCATCTATATCCAGAGAGATATTGGTCTGTAGTTTTTTTCATTAGTCTGTCTTTATTTGGATTTAGTATCAGAGTAATAATACCTTTATAAAATTAATTAGGAAGTCTTGCTTCCTATTTTCTAGAAAAGACTCTATGGAACTGGTGTTAATTGCTCTTTAAACACTTGCTGTAATTCTCCATTTAAACCAAGTGGGTCTGGATATTTCTTTTGAGGGGATTTTTGAATTATGAATTCAACAAACTATTAAACTATAGGTTATTTAAATTACCTATTTGGGTAAGCTGTGGTAAATTGTGTTTTTTTGAGTAAGTGTTCCATTTCACCTATTTGTCAAAAATAGGTATTTACGCTTGTTCATAATACTCCCTTATTATCCTTTTGAGGGCTGCAGTTTCTGTAGTGATATCACTTCTAATATTAGCAATTTGTTTTCTCTCTCTTCTTTTTTTTTTTTAATATATTTTTATTGATTTCAGAGAGAGGAAAGGAGAGGGAGAGAGAGAGATAGAAACATCAATGATGAGAGAGTCATTGATCGAGCCTGCAACCCGGGCATGTGCCCTGACCTGGAATCTAACCCGGATCGCCTGCATTCCAGGTTGATGTTCAACCGCTGAGCCAACTCCCGGCCGGGCTCTCTCTCTTCTTTATAAGACTTATTTTCAAAGAACAAGCTCTTTGTTTCATTGATTTTCTCTATTATCTTTCTGTTTTTTATTTCATGGATTTTTGCACTAATCTTTATTTTCTTTCATGTGTTTTTTACACTTGCTTTGCTTTATTTTTCTTTCCTTTTTCTAAGTTCTTGAGGAGAAAGATTAGATTATAGATGTGAGACTTTTCCTCCTTTCTAATGTAAACATTTAGTGCTATGAAAGTCCCTCTCAGCACTGATTTTACCTGTGTCCCACAAATCTTGATATGTTGTAATGTGATTTTCATTCATTTCAATGGATTTATTTCCCTTGTGACTTCCTCTTTGATGCATGGATTATGTAGAAATGTGCTGTTTATATTCTAAGTGTTTGGAGAACTTCTGATTATCTCTCTGTTATTGGTTTCTATTTTGGTTTCATTGCAGTCAGAAGATACACTCCACATGATTCCAACTTTTTTAATATGTTGAGGTTTTGTGGCCCAGGTTGTTCTATATGGACTTGAAAAGTGGACATTCTATTGTTTTGGGGGTGAAGTGTTCTATAAATTTTGAGTATACATCTTTGTATAGTTTTTATTTTTAGTGTTTGCTTTAAGTATTACATTATAGGTATATAACTTATCAAGTCTAATGGTACAAGTTAAGTATAAAACCTTATTGTGAATTCCAATTCAAGAGAGCAATGTAGGAGGATCCTGACCTCATCTCTTTCCATGGACATACCAAATCTACGGCTACATAAGGAACAATTTCTTCTGAAAAGCAAAACAAAACAAAAAACTAGCTGAACTACTGTTACACATTGGACAAACAGGAAAAACCCAAGTCAAAGTATGTAAGAGATGCTGAAACAAAGTATCACTCTAAACCCCCACCCCCAGTACAGCAACTCACAATCAGGAGGAAACTCACAACCCCAAACTCTCCCTGGGGAGCCAAAGCTTTGAATCCCACATCTGGCATCCCAACTTTTAAGACTTTCACCTAGGAGAGACATCCCTAAAACAGCTAGTTTTGAAAGCCAAAGGGTTTATGTCCACAAGACTCAAAAGCTTATGGCAAATTTAGAAACAGTTCTTGAGAGGCTCACATGAAAACTAACACAGTCTGGGGCCCAAAGCTCAGCACAGAGGCTGCCAACTGAAAAACACCCAGACTTTCTGTCAAAGAGATTTATTTGCTTAACTTAAAACATTGGTCTAAAGGGCAAGCATCTAATTCAACACACATCCAGTTATCTACTAAAATACCCTCCAAAGATGGAAGTCAGCAGATTCCATCTTTGCACTCTCCCTTTACCTCACTCTAAGTCACTGATATTAATCCCGTAAAGGAACTTGTACACTCATCTGGTGGCCCAAATTTTGCATCTGCTGCTGAGGATACTTCTAAACTACTAGACTGCTTGACTAAATGGCGAGAGGGGCTTATGCTTACAGTTACCACAGAACTCTAACAGAGAAATAATTTTTCACTGGCTAACAATCCCAGGGCACAGCTAGAGGCAACAGACTAAGGTACTTAGTTTGTAAAAGATATTTTTTAGCTTATCTTCATAGCTGCAGCCTGGGAGGTATCCTTCTAATTAAATACACACTTAAGGATTGACTGCAACCTTCTGCAGAGACTTTGGAGAGCAGGTGTTACATTCATACTCTTCATCTGAGGTGCTCCAGAGTGTTGGCATCTCCCAGAGGAGAGCCTCTACATGCACCTGGTACCCCATTTTATACAAGCATTTGGTGCCCTGGTTTTCATGCTTGTCGACCAAAATGTGCCCCTTGAGACTCACTGACTAATTTGGCTAAGGGGGCTTGTGTGTTCATGGGTCCCGATGGACTGTAACAAACAGAAAGTTTATGACCAGCTATCATCTCCAAGGAAGAGATTTAAAACACCCCTGGTTTCTCTGTGAAAGAGGCTTACCTTGGAGGTTTGGGCTGGGAAGGTTTCTGGATTGGCACATATTAGCAGTCCACTGAGGTGCTCTCTGGATGGAAGCCAGTGGAAAACATCTTAGTGCTCTTTTTCTCTCTTGCTCTGGGTTACTGGTATTTGTAAATGAAGTCTAAAACTTTATCTTCATAGCTGTAACCAGAAATGCAGGATTCTAATTAAACACATATCTAGGGTTTAACTAACTAATTTTCTGAAGAGACCAAGAAGTCTGGTGGGTGCCACTGATGAGTTAGAAATGGCCAGGCAGTTTAGGGTTGGAGACCCTGAAGAAAAGGGAACCATGCAAAGGTGAAATGTTCTGGGAAAACAGGGTAAGAGAAAAATAAGTTTTCCCTACAGAGAAAAACAAGTTTGCCCTACACCAGACCACTGAAGTAGGAAACTAAAAACAAAGAGGGATTGGCTGTTACTAAGTAAAAATTCTTGGAATGAGCCAATGAAGAACAAATATAGGAAATATAAATCCCTATACTAGTGAGTTTCAGTGGCAACCCTTTTTGAGACCCCTCTCATATGCAGAGAGCTTTGCTTTCTTTACACAATAAACCTTTGTATTCTTTCCTGTACTCTTCCATTGTCTATGAATTTGTCTTCCACTCCTTGAGACAAAGAACCCCATAGGGAGAACATCTGGTGTCACCATCTTTGTGTTCTCATTTGTGCCTCAGTCAAGGTCACTAGGGTCTCCCATAAAGGAGTTTGTGTGCATATCTGGTGCTTTAGCTGTTGTGTTTGCCATTCTTCACAGCTTGTCTCTAATGGAAAACAGATTGTTTTTATACGCTCAATGGGACAGTAGCAAAGAAAGAAACAATTTCACTGTCTATTATCATAAGACTAGGGACAGGAGAAGCAGACAGGGGAAAAAAAAAACAACTATCAGTCTTCCTCTCAAAGTAGTATATTTAAATAGTATAAAATGTCTTGCCTGGGCATCTTGCTCCCAATCAGCCTGAATCTGAGTGCTGACTGAGATCCTTTCTTTTGAAACACTGATAAGTCTTAGCACACTATGAACTACTGGGAACCACTAACAATAAAGTAGGTGGCTGGAACAGTCAAAAACATTTGAGATACAACTAAGAGTTAGAGCAAAGTTGAACAATTAGGTTTATCTCCTACACGTGGCCACTTCTTCAAGACTGGGAGAGGGGGCTATTTTATTCATGCATAGAAACCAAATGGAGATACAAGTTAAATGAAGAAACAAAGGAATATATTCCAAACAAAATAACAAATTAAATCCTCATGAAAGGACTTTTTGGAAAGAAGATAAGTGATTTACCTGACAAAGAGTTCAAAATAATGTCCCAAAGGATACACACTGAGCTCAGAAACAGAATAGAAGAACAAAGTGAAAATTTCAACAGAGAAAATATAAGAAAGTACCAACTGGAAGTCACAAAGATAAAGAATTCAGTAACTGAACTGAAAAATATAATGGAGGAGTTCAGTAGCATACTAGATGAAGGAGAAGAAAGAATCAGTGAACTCAAATACAGTGGAACTCAATCAAGAGCAGAATAAAAAATGAGGTAGAGTGAAAGGTAGCTTAAGGGACTCATGGAACAATAAAAAGTAAACCAACATCCACATCATCGGGATCCCAGAGAGAGAAAATTGAGAGAAAGGGACAAAAACGTATTTGAAAAAATAATGGCTGCAAAGTTTTTAACCTGAGGAAGAAAAGAGACATCCAGATCACAAAAGGCCAGACAGTATCAAATGCAATGAATCAATGGGACTTACACCAAGATACATTATAATTAAAGTGTGTAAGTTAAAGACAAGAAGAGACTCTTAAAATTAAAAAAAAAGAGAAAAAACAACTTGCTACGTACAAAGGAACCTTCATAAGACTATCAGAAGATTTTTTTCATCAGAAATTTTACAGGCCAGAAAGGAGTGGCACAATATATTGAAAATGGTGGGGAAAATTCCAACCAAGAATAATCTACCCAGAAAACTTGTTGTCCAAACAAGCTTGTTTTCCAAACAAGCTAACCAAAGGAGTTCATCACCACTAATGTGAACTTACAAAAATAATAAAGTATCTTTTTTCAGCTGAAATAAAAAGGAAAACATTTGGAAGTATAAATAAAACTAGTAAACGTAAAAATATAGTAAAATCCAATCCTGGCCAGGTGGCTAAGTTGAATGGAGCATCCATTGTCCCATACACCAAAAAGTTTGTGGGTTCAATTCCTGGCCAGGGCAATACTTAGGTTGCGTGTTGGACCCCTGGTCAGGGTGCATATGGGAGGCAACTGATCAACATTTCTCTCTCACATCGATGTTTCTCTCTCTTACTCTCCCTCCCTTCCCTTTCTCTAAAATCAGTAAAATATATCCTCAGTGAAGAGTAAAAGAAAATAGTAAAATTCAAAATAATCTACTGGTGTAAAGGTGGTGAGCAAAACACTTATAAAGCTAGTATTAAAGTAAGACAAATATAGTAAAAATGACTGTAAATACAACATGTTGTTAATGGAGAAACAAGATAAGAATTTAAATTGTAACATAAAAAACATAAAACATGAAGAGAGTAAAAACTTGAGCTTTAAAATGTGTTCAAACAAGTTTTATCAACATAAAAGATGGTTATAATATTGTTTCTGTAAGCCTCATTGTAACCACAAAACAAAAACTTTAGTAGATACAAAAGATAAAGGGAAAGTAATCTAAGTATATCACTACAAAAATCATCAAATTACTTAGGAAGAGAGAGGCAAAAGGAATAGAGAAGCTAAAAAAAAGAAAAAGAAAAAAAAAGCTAAAAACAATTAACACAATGGCAATAAGTACATTACTACCCATAATTACTTTAACGAGGTGGACTAAATTCTCCAATCAAAAGACAAAGTGGCTGAATGGATAAAAAACAAATAAGACCCAAATACATGCTGCCTAAAAGAGACTTCCTTCAGATGTAAGGACACAGAAAGACTGAAAATAAAGGGATGGGAAAATATTCATTACAAATGGAAAGCAAAAAGAAAGCTGAGGTAGCTAAACTTTACATAAAGCAAAATAGATGTCTGTAGTATGAGACAAAAAGATCATTATATAATGATAAAAGGGTCAATCCAACAAGAGGATATACCATTTCTAAATATTTATCCACCTAATATAGGAGCACCTAAGTATATAAAGCAATTATTGAGACAGGGAGAAATAGACAACAATACAATAGTAGGGAACATTAATATCCAACTTACATGAATATAGATTATCCAGACAAGATCAATAAGGAAATATTGGACTTGAAGGACATATTAGACCATATGAATTAACAGATATATACAAAACATTCAATCCAAAAACAACAGAATACACATTCTTCTCAAGTATACCTGGAACAATCTCCAGGATAAATCACTTGTTAGGCCACAAAACAAGTCTCAATAAATTTAAGAAGATTGAAATCATATCAAGCATCTTTCAAACCACAATGGTATGACACTAGAAATCAATTACAGAAAAAACTGGAAAATTTGCAAATGTAGATATTAAACAACATGCTACTGAATAGCCAATGAGTCAAATGTGAAATCAAAAGAGAAATTGAAAAGAATCTTGAGATATGAAAGTGGAACTACAACATACCAAAACTGATGGGATGCAGCAAAGCAGTTGTACGAGGGCATTTCATGATGATCAAGAAACAAGGAAGGTTTCAGTTCAAGAGAATGATGTAGAAAGATTCTAAATTTACCTTCTCCCACAGACATAATTAATTTATAACTTTATATGGAACAATTTCCTCTGGGAAAAAAAACTAATAACTGGAGAAGCAATCTCTTTACACTGGGAAAATGAGAGGGAAATCACATTGAAGAGGGAAGGAAAGGCTTGAGACACAGTCTTGTCATAAATTTCACCCTCAGCATCGTTTCCTGCAAAACCTGGAGCTTCTCTTTGAGAAGGAAATAAATTGTACCCCACAGCAGACATACCAAATTTTAAGACTGGCACTTGAGAGACAAGCCCTTGTAACATCTGGGTTTGAAGACCAACGGGATTTGTAATTTGGGACCTCGAGTGTTGTGGCAAAATGAGAAATGGCTCTTAGAGGGCTCACATGCTGATTCACCCACCCCAGAGCTTAGCACAGAATCAGCCTTTTATATAGCACGCAGAATATACATGGAAAAGACTAATCTGTTAATTTTAAAACATTGGTCTGAGAAGCAGGAACCTCTAAGACAGAGGCTGGTAGGTGCCATTTTTCTGTTCTCTCTCTGCCTTGCTAAAACCAACAAGCATGATCTTTTCTTCTTTTTATCATTTCTGGTGGGTTCCAACTTTATAGTCCAGCTGGCAGGTGCCATCTACCTTCTCATCTCTTCCTCTGCCTTGTTAAAGCCAGCAGACACCATCTTTTAAAAAGTTCTATCCTTATTTTTTCTTTTGTTTTCTGTTGTGTGTTCCCCCCCCTCCTTTTTCTTTTTATAGCAGGTGCCATTTTGCATCCCCCTTCTGCCTTACTCCAGCCAGTGGGTACCATCTTTATGGTCTCTTTCTGCTACCAATATCTCCCAGAGGGGAACATCTACACACCTCTGGTGTCCTGCTTTTCATGTCTGGTGGCCTGGTTTTTGCTGCTGTCACCCAGGGGATGTCCACTGATAGGGCTCTGGTGGCCAAGATGGTTTGTGTTTTTGGTCCATGGGACTGTAACAATCCTAGATACAGTTCCTGCTTGGAATACTACCACTAAATGAGCCCTGCATGGATAGCAGACTTAAACATACCCCAGACATTCTGAGAAAGAGGCCTATTTTCTTGTTCAGGATATTTGACCTGAGGGGAAGGCTTCTGATCTGGCGCACTTATAGAAGACTATAGAGGTCCTTTCAGAGAACAGAGGTCAGTGGATGGAATCTCTGTGCTGTCTCTCTGCCTCATTATAACTAGCTCACTGGTATCTCTTAGAAAGGAGCTTATACGCCTCCTGACTGATGACCTGATTTTTACAGCTGCTGCCAGGGGACGCCTCCACATCACCTGGCTCTGGTGACCAGCTGGGCTTACACTCAGAAGTGCCATGTGACTGCAACCAAAGGTGAAAGAGTTCATAAGCAGCCACCATTCACAAGGTACAAAAAGAGGCATTAGACCAAGAGGCTCAGTCTTTCTTTGAAAGGGGCCTACTAGCTTATCACCAGAGCTGCCGCCAGAGGGGCAGTCCTTTAAGTAAGCACACAGCTAGGGGCTGATTGTAAACCTTTCCTGAGACCTCAGAGGGTGAACACTATTTTTGAGCTCTCCTGCCATGTTCCAGAGCACAAGCATCTCTTGAAGCAAACAATTATAAGTGTTTTGTGTCCCAGGTTTTATGTCTGGTGTTGTTTTTTGCAGCTGCCATAAAGGGGATACCCCTTGACCATCTGCCTCTGGTGATCAGAGGAGCTTGTGTTCTTGATCCCACAGGACTGTAACAATCTGAGAGACAGTTTTTGGCAGGTTATCACCACAAGGGCACCTCACAGACAGCAAACTGAAATATATCTCAAGCCTTTCTGTGGAAGAGGCCTAATTATTTGTCTTGGAGCTTTGGCTTAAGGTAAGACTTCAAGTCTGGCACACATCTAGAGGCTATGGAGGTACCCTCAGGAAACATAGGCCAGAGGATGACATCTTTACTTTCTCCCTTTGCCTTGTGACAACTCATTGGTATCTTCCAGAAAGGAGGTTGTACACTTATCTGGAGACCTGGATTTGTAAATGTTGTCCAGGAGACACCTCCAGATCACCTGACTCTGGTGGCCAGCAAAGCTTATGCTTGCAGTTCCTGAGAGCTGTTTATACTTCCAATGTATAAAAAGTGCTGTCTGAGGTCTGGCTTCCACTCAACCTGAATCAAGGAGCTGATTGAGCTCCTCCTCCTTTGGGACACAAATTGGTATTTGCACACCCCTAACTACTTGGAACTATTAAAAATAAAATAGGCTTCCTGAACAATCACAAAGGTTTGAGTGACAACCAAGAACTAGGTTAATTTTAAATGATACGGTTCATCGTCTGCAGAAGACCAACACTTAAAGGCTGGGAGAAGTAGCTGTTACATCAAATGATCACAAATGAACATGGAGAGTCATCCAAAGGTAAGAAAGAATAATGTGTTCCAAACAAAAGAATAAGATAAAACCTTAGGAAAAAATTAATGAAATGGAAATAAGTAGTTTACCTGATAGAGTTCAAAGTAATCGAATTAATGTTCATAAATATACTCACTGAACTTGGGAGAAGAAGGAAGAACACAGTGAGAGTTTCAACAAAGAGATAGAAAATATAAGAAAGTATGAACAGAAGGCATGGGGCTGAAGAATACAATAACTGAACTGAAAAGTACACCAGAAGAGTTCAATATTAGACTAGCTAAAGCATAATAAAGAACCAGTGAACTCAAAGAGCAGAGAAACTTATCTGATCAGAGCAGCAAAAAGACAAAAGAATATAAAAAAAAGTAAAGATACCTATGGGAAAACATCAACTGGACTAACATGGCATCCCAGGAGTTCTAGAAGGAGAAGGCAGAAAGGGAGAAACCAGTTTGAAAGAATAATGGCTAAAAATTTCTTAAGTTGGGAAAGAGCACAGACATCCATATCCAGAAAGCCCAGAATGTTCCTAAAAATACGAATTCAGAGAGACCCACATCAAGACACATTATAGTTAATATTTCAAAGGTTAAAAGCAATGACAGAATCTCAAAAGCAACAAAAGGAAAAAAAATCTTGTTACATACAAGCAAACCTCAATAAAACTATGAGCAGATTTTTCTTCAGAAACTTGGCAGGCCAGAAAGAAATGGCCAAATATTTTCAAAGTTTTGGGGAAAAAACTTTTAACCAATAACACTATCCCTGACAAAGCTATTAAAAATTGAAGAATAAATGAAGAGGATTCCAGACAAGCGAAATTGGACTTACAATAAATATTTTAAAAACTTCTTTCATCTGAAAAAAGTTGTTAATTAGTAAAAAATATATGAAAGTATAAATCTCACTAGTGAAAGTAAAAATATAGTAAAAGTAGTAGTTTAATCACTTATAAAGCTACCATGAAAGTTAAAAGACAAAAGTAGTAAAAATATCTCAAAACAGATAAAATACTTAAATGTAAGTTGGGAAACCATAAAAATCCTTTAAGAAAAGATAAGCAGAATAATCTCAGACCTCTCACATAGCAGTATTTTTTTCATCAATACATCTCCTAGGACAAGAAAAACAAAAGAAAAATGAACAAATGGGACTGCATCAAAATAAAAAGCTTCTGCACAGCAAAACAAACCATCAACAACATGCAAACGGAGCCCACTGTATGGAAGAACATATTTGCCAATGACACATCTGTTAAGGGGTTAATTTCCAAAATATATAAAGAATTCATACAACTTAGCAAAAGGAAGACAAACAATCCAATTAAAAAATGGGCAAATGCCCAGCTGGGTGTGGCTCAGCAGTTGAGCATCGACCTAGGATCCAGGTGATCGTGGTTCGATTCCCAGTCAAGGTGCATGCCCAGGTTGCGGGCTCCATCCCCAGTCGGGGGTGTGCAGGAGGCAGCCGGTCAATGACTTTTTCATCATTGATGTTTCCATCTCTCTCTCTCCCTTCCTCTCTCTGAAATCAATAAAGATATATTTAAAGAAATAAAATAAAAAAATTGAATCTTTAAAAACAAACAAATAAATAAATAAGTAATAAATAAATAAATAGGCAATGGACCTAAACAGACACTTCTCCAAAGAGGACACACAGATGGCCAAAAGACATATGAAAAAAAGGTTAAAATTCACTAATCATCAGAAACACAAATTAAAAGTACAATGAGGTATTGACACCAGATTTTCTCCTTACCCGGTTCTTTGTCTGCTGGAGTCGAATAATGAAATTCCCAGACAACAGAACAACAGTAAGGGAAAGTACAAAGTTTATTGTGTAAAGAAAGAAAAGCTCTCCGCCTGCAAGAAGGTTCCCAAAAAGGGTTGCCACCAAGGCTCACTAGTCTAGGGGTTTCTGTTTCCTGTATTTGGCTCTTTCCAAGAATTTTACCTTAGTAACAGCCAATCCCTCTTTGTTTTTAGTTTCCCACTTCAGGGGGTCGGGTGTAGGGTAAACTTGTTTTTCTCTGTAGGGAAAACTTGTTTTTGTCATATCCTGTTTTCCCAGAACATTTCACCTTTGCATGGTTCCCTTTTCCTCAGGGTCTCCAACCCTAAACTGCATGGCCATTTCTGACTTCTCATGTCCCCCCTCTGATAAGGTAACCCTACCTGCAGTTGGGGAAATGGGGCAATGACCATGCTCTGGCTACTTCCAGCTGGTAAGGGGAGTTGTTGGAACAGCAGACGTTAGGGTTCCATCAGAGGTGGACGATCTAGGGGACTGTGGAAGATGGGATTGTCCATGCGAGGCTCCATTTCCATGACCATTTGTAACTTGATAGATTCTAAGGGAGAGAGTATAAATTGAGTCAAGTGATTAAGATATATGTTAAACTCTCCTGCCCTTGCTGAGTTCTAGCGCCCTAGTGAGGGTGATCAATTCTGCCAGTTGGGCATTAATCCCAGGGGAGAGGGGAGAGCTCTCAATCATTGCTTCAAGGGTGACTACAGCATACCCAGCTTTACAAATTCCCTATTCCATAAAGGAGCTCCCATCAGTGAAAAGGGTCAAAATGGGATCCTCCAAAGGGACTTCCCTCAAATCTTCCTTAGCGGCATAAGTCTGAAGTACTATTTGCTCGCAATCCTGATTCATCTCTCCCCCTTCCTCCGGAGGGAAGGTGGCAGGACCTAGACTTGAGCAGGTCCTCAATTGGACTGCTGGTCCTTCTAGTAGCAATGTGTGATATTTGAGGAGGCAATTTATCTGAGAGCCATGAGCCTCCCTTCGAGGCCAGCAGCGCTGCTACATTATGGTGAATACAGTTAAGTCTCTTCCTAATGATAGCTTGGCAGCCTCGGGGATTAATAGTGCTATGACTGCTACTGCCCGCAAACAGGCTGGCCAGCCTTTGGCCACTATGTCTAGTTCCTTGCTTAGGTACCTCACTGGTTGCTGGGTGGAGCCTGGAGCTTGAGTCAGGACTCCCAGTGCCATTCTCTTCCTCTCAGACACATATAAGTTAAAATCTTGTCCTGTTGGGAAGCTCAAGCCTGGGGCCTGAAGGAAGCCCTGCTTAAATTAATTGAACACAAGTTTGGTCTCAGATTCCCATTCGAGGAGGCGGATACCCTCTTTCTGAGCAGTTTTTGTCAGTTGATACAAGGGGCGAGCTATTTCTCCATATCCCAGGATCCACAATCTACAGAATCCCGTTATGCCCAGGAATCCCCTTAGCTACTTAAGGGTCCTGGGTAGGGGAAAGGAAGAGATGGGTTTAATTTGTTCTTCCCCCAGTGCCCTAGTTCCCTTTGCCGGTATTAAGCCTAGGTATTTTACAGAGGCCTGACAAAGCGGGCCTTGGCCTGTGAGACCTTATATCCTCTCTCAGCTAGGAAACTGAGTAGTGCTCATGTACCCTCTTGTGAGAGTTCCTCGGCTGCGGCACAAAGGAAGATGTCATCCACGTATTGTATAATCTTAGTCTGTGGATGAACAAATTGACACAAATCTTGACAAGAGTGGCTCCAATGGCTCGACCTACCTTCCCTTGTGTGGCCCAAACTTCAGGGTCAATTTCAGCTTCTACCAGGGGAAGGTAAAGTACCTGCTCTGGCACCATACATACTGTAGTGCCTAAGCGGGCCAAAATATCCCTTCCCAGGAGGAGAGTCGAATTTTCTGGCATGATCAGAAAGGCATGTGAGAGAAGATGATTGACCCAATTATAACTCAGAGGCTGGGGAAAATGTCTAGTTACTGACTTCCTGGACACGCCTCTTATGGTCACACTAGGAGAGGAGAGGAGACCAGGGTTAGAGAAGACAGAAAAAGTGGCTCCAGGGTAGAGGAGGAAGCTAACTTCCTTTCCCTCAAAGGTCAGGATAGCCCTGGGCTCCTGTACAGAGATGATAGAGTTGGAGCCATATAAGGATGCCCCAGGACCCTTCAGTCCTGTTGCTGGGCCATCTGGGATGGAAGATCCGTCCTCTGGGGACTTTGTCCCCTAAGGCTGTCTGACTTCCAGTGGTCTCCTTTGCAAATTGGACAGGATCTGGGTGACTTCCTCTGTTTCCAGAGGCTGTCCCTCCTGCAGAACAACTTAATTGGAGAATAGTATTGTAATTTATACTTCCCTCTGGAGGCCATTTTTCTCCATCCTCCAATTTGTATTTGGGCCAAGCTGGGGTATAGAAGACGACTAGGCATTTCTTCTTCAAAGTCTGGGGGTCAAAAGAGTCCAAATTTCTCAAAATGCAACCTAATGGGGTGCTGACCTTGGCTGTAGATGAGGAATTATCCATCTGAAAGACAAGGGAGAAGGCATCCCTTAGCAATCTCCCACTGCCAATGTCTGATGTTGGGGCATCCCGATCCCTGACAATCTCCTGATCTCAAAATGTGAGTGACCACACTTGGAGTGGGCCGGTTGGAGGTGTCGCTCTCACCGACGCAGCTTCCAACAACTTCTACCCTGATGTGGACTCCCCTTTTCCTGAGGGGCGCAACCCTATTCTGTCTGTACCACCAATTAATGAAACTCTGGAGGAGAAACTGTGCCTTCCTTAGAATGGAAGGTAAGATAGCCTGAGAGCTAAGGAGGGGAGGGGGGGGGGTAGGAGCCTGAAGGCCATAGCGCCAGACTGGACCCTGTCTCTGGGTTCCCCAAAAGGAAGGGGTGACTGACTGGCAGTGACTGAAATGTTGGAGGGCTTCCACCAAGGCTCTCTGTTTTAATCATAGAGCCTGTTTGAGAAGAAACAGAAAGCCAGTTTGACCCGTGGATGTGTTTACCACGTGCCCTGAGCGTGTCCTTACCAATGACCAGGGTATTAGAGCCACATGACCCTGCGGATGGATTTAACCTCGCTCAGGCAAGAGACTCAACTCCACACAGGTTAAACAAGCAGGAAAGAAGGGGTCCTTTCGAATGTTAGGGGTGATTAGGTCCTGACTCACTGGATGGTCACCTAGGTGTCATGATCATGTGGGCGGGTGACTCCATGTCCAGAGGGCAGCTATACCTTCCTTCTCAGCATTGATAAGGAGCATTTTGACGAAGGATTTACTCCATAGCTGACAGGTAGGATTTTCCCCCACACCAGCAAGAGCAAGAGTGAGCAATGAGAACAATTCCAGGTCTCATGACAAATAGTGTCACCATAGAAGAAGGACTGCAGACTAACTGGAGTTTTTCCCTATAAACTTAAAACTTTCACAACCTTTACAACCTTTCACAAACCTTCCTACAACTTTCACAAACCTTACCCATTTAGAAATAACCAGCTTTAGAGCAACTCACTTTCTTTTTTCCTTCAAAATGCATCTCTATGCCTCACACGCCTTCTTTTACCAAAACCATAAAATTTCTTTCCAACTTCGTTTGAACTTTTAACTCTTAGAAACTTCAATTTTCAGTGATAACCAGAATTCCTTAGATTGATGTTTATGAACACATTTTAAATGCACTCACTTTCAAGAAACACACCTTCAACAAAGCAAAATACATTACATCAACAACTCCAAATCAGCTTTCCAGCAGACCCTATTTAGCAATTCTGTTGCCTTGCTCCCAGAAATCAGTATCAAAAGAGCTACATTTTGGCCTTTTAATTTCTGGTTAAATCTTCCCATTTCTGCGAGTCAGGAGTGTTACTGGAGGCTGGGAGTTTCTGGCCTTGGAGGCATAATTTCCTATGCTGACTTTAGTTTTATTTTGAGATTTCAGAATTTGAAACAAAGTTTCTGATATACTGTGTACTGGGTTAAAACACGACCTGTGTGCTGAGCTCCAAGTCATCTCAAACCTTCCCACGTGTCTTGGCCTTCCCTCCTCCTTCCACAGAGATTCCCAGTTGCCTAAGAATGTCTGAGATTCTAGCCAGAGGGAGTAAGCAACCCCTCATCCTTGGAGCCAAATGAGCCCAGGCTCACATTCATGTGGTAAAAAATTTTGTTAAGACCCCAGAAAGCAACTTCAACTGAAAAGCCAAAGTAAAAAACCAGCCATCCACTTTTCTCTTCCTGTCCTGCCTTAGCCTGGGTTTTTGGCAACTTTAACCTTTAACTCTACCTTGCAGATTTTTTTAAAAAGACAGATTGAAGAAATTCTGTCTCTTACCTTAGAACAACAGGGGGTCCAGAATTCCAAGGAAACTCACCCAAGTCCACCCGATACTGGTGGGGCACAATGGGCCCCTACTGGTACCTAACACAGGTCCTGGTCTGCTAGGTGGTCTCCATTCTCCCCACATATACAGGACGATTCCCCAAAGATGAGACCAGATTTTCTCCTTACTGAGTTGTTTGTCTCATGGAGCCAAAAAATGAAATTCATGGACAACAGAAGAGTAAGGGAAAGTACAAAAGTTTATTGTGTAAAGAAAGAAAAGCTCTCTGCCTGTGAGAGGGGTTCCAAAAACGTTTCCACCAAGGCTCACTAGTCTAAGGGCTTATATTTCCTATATTTGTTCTTCATTGGCTCATTTTAAAAATTCTACCTTAGTAACAGCCAATTCCTCTTTGTTTTTAGTTTCCCACTTCAGGGGGTCAGGTGTAGGGCAAACTTGTTTTTGTTTGTAAGGCAAACTTGTTTTTTTCTGTAGCGCAAAGTTGTTTTTCTAATATTCTGCTTGCCCGGAACATTTCACCTTTGCATGGTTCCTTTTTCCTCAGGGTTCCCCAACCCTAAACTGCCTGGCCATTTCTGACTCCTCAGTATTACCTCACATGTGTCAGAATGGTTACCATCAACAAATGACAAGTGCTGACAAGGGTGTGGAGAAAAGGGAACTAGTACACTGTTGGTGGGAATGCAGACTGGTGCAACCACTATGGAAAAACAGTATGGAGTTTCCTCAAAATAATAAAAAAATGGAACTGCCATTTGAATCAGTGATCCCACTTCTAGGAATGTATCCCAAGAATACTGATACACCAATCGGAAGAATATATACACCCCTATGTTTATATCAGTGCTATTAACAAAAGCTAAGGTGTGGAAACAGCCCAAGTGCCCATCAGTAGATGAGTAGATAAAAAGTCTGTGGGATATTTACACCGTGGAATACTATGCAGCTATAAAAAAAAGGACCTCTTACTCTTTAAGACAACATGGAGAGTCTTGGAGAGTGTTATGCTAAGTGAAATAAGGCAATGAGACAAAGACAAGTATCACATGATCTCACTTATATGTGGAAACTGATGAACAAAATAGATCCAGAGACATGGAAGCATGGATCAGACTGATGAATCTCAAAGGAAAGGGGAGAGGAGGGGCCGAAAGAGATTAACCAAAGGACTTATATGCATATATTCATAACCCATGGACACAGACAATAGTGAGGTGACGGCCTTGAGGGGGGGCAGGAGCAGGGTGGAAGGGATAAATGGGGAAAAAAGGGGGTTATCTGTAATTCAACAATAAAGACAAGTTGTAAAAAAAGAAACAAAAAATAATTGTAACTACAAAACTAGTTAAGGGATATATAAAATAAAAATATGTAAAAGGTAGTATCAAAAACAAAATTGGAGGTTTAGTAACAATAAAACTTTGGAATGTGTTCAACCTTAAGTTTTTATTAACATAAATATACTGTTATAAACATAAGATGTTTTATATAAGTTTCATTGTAACTACAAAACAAAAAAAACCCCACAAAACAAAAGCCTATAGTATATACACAAAAAATTAGAAATAAATCTAAGCATACCACTAAAGGATGTCATCAAATCACAAAGGAAGAAAGCAAGAGAAGAAATAAACAGAAAAGCTAAAAAAGCCAAAGATAATTTACACAATGGCAACAACTACATAAATATCAATACTGCCTGGCCGGGCGTGGCTCAGCAGTTGAGCATTGACCAAGGATCCAGGAGATGGAGATTTGATTCCTGGTCAGGGCACATGTCCAGGTTGCAGGCTCGATCTCCAGTGGGGAGCGTGCAGGAGGCAGCTGATGAATGACTCTCTCATCATTGATGTTTCTCTCTCCCCCTCTCCCTTCTTCTCTCTGAAATCAATAAAGATATATTTTTAAAATAATAATAATAAATAAATATCAATAATTACTTTAACTGTAAATGGACTAAATTCTCCAATCAAAAGACGTAGAGTGATTAAATGGATAAAAAAAAGACCCATCTATATTCTGCTTACAAAAGACTCACTTCAGATGTAAGGAAACACAGACTGAAACTGAGTGAATGGAAAAAAATATTTTATGCAAATGAAAATCCAAGGAAAAGTTGAGTAACTATATTAAATCACAGAATTGAGTTTGAAACAAAGAATACAATAAGAATAAAAAAGAATGGCACTACATAATGATAAAGGGGTCAATTTGACAGAAGGAAACATAATTTGTAAATATGTACCCAATATACAATTACCTAAATATGTAAAGCAAATATCAACAGATCTAAAGAAAAAAATATACAGCAATACAATAATAAGGGACTTAACCTCATATCAATGAAGAGGTCATACAGTCATAAAATCAATAAGCACTGGCCTTAAACAAAATATTAGACTAGATGGACTTAGATATATACAGAGCATTCCATTTCAAAGCAACAAAATACACATTCTTCTCAACTGCACATGGAGCACTATCCAGGATAGAACATATGTTAGTCCACAAAGCAAGTCTTAACAAATTTAAGAATTTTGAAATTATATCAAGCATCTTTCCAACCCCAATGGTATGAAAATAAAAATCACAAGAAGAAAATTTAAAAATTTATAAGTATGTGAAAATTAAACAATATGCTACTGAAAAAAATTGACCCAATTAAAAAATAAAAAGAGAAATCTTTGAGACAAATGAAAACAGAAATGCAACATAACAAACTTATGTGATGCAGAAAAAGAAATTGTAAGAGAAAAGCTTATAGGAATAAATACCTACTTCAAGAAACAAGAAAAATCTCAAGTAAACAACCTACCTTTACACATCATACTGGAAAGACAATGTCACTTATATGAGAAATACAAAATCATTGAACTTATAGGAAGAGTGTAGAATGGTGGTTGTCAGAGCCTGAGGGTTTGGAGAAATACAGAGATGTTGGTAAATGAGTACTACTTCTAGTTATAAGATGAATAAATTCCAGGTATCTAATGTACAGCATAATGAGTATAAGATACAATCCTGTTTTGCATACTTCAAAGTTGTTATGAGTAGAACTTTAATTTTCTCACCATAGCAATAACAAGAAAATAGCAATTATGTGTAGTGTAGGATGCGTTAGCTAACCTTACTGGGGTAAACATTTTGCAATATATATGTACATCAAAGTATCAAATTGTACACCTTAAACGTTGACAATGTTATATGTCAATTATATCTCAATAAAGTTGTGGATAAAAAGAAGTAAAGACAGAAAACTTCCCAAATCTTGGGAAGAAAATACATATACATATTTAAGACACCCCAAAATCACAAAAGAAGATCAACCCATGAAGTCCACACCACCTTATAATAAAATTGTCAAAAATTAAATACAATGAATGTTTTGATAGTGTCAAGGGAAATATAATATTTTTACATATGAGAGATTCCCCCATGTAAAAAAATAAATAAATAAATGACAATCAGAATGACCTGTAGGGGAAACTCTCATGCCTCTGTCAATTGCAAAGCCCTACAGAAAGAACTCTTTTATATATACAGTGGAACCTCGGTTCTCGAACTTAATTAGTTCCAGAAGGTTATTTGAGAAGTGATTTGTTTGAAAACCAAATAATTTTTTCCCATTAGAAATAATGCAAATTGAACTAACTCATTCCAGACTCCCAAACAATTCCATTTTAACCTTTCTTATATACAGCACATGTTGAATGTACTATTTAATCTATAAACAAATACTTCTTTTCTTAAATGTATTGAGCCATCCCCTACTAGCCTTAAAGGAGTCACTTACAGCACTGGTTCCAGGGGTGTCTTTCAGGAAGTCAGTATGCAGCATCTTTGGTTGCTGTCACCAGCTAACTGTTTTTTGTTTATCCAAATCAACAACAGTTTTTCTACCTCTTCAGTTTCCTGTGATCATTGCTTCTTTCACACCATTAGCAACATTAACGCTCTTAATGGCCTCTTTACATTTTAAAATTGTGCTAATCATCCATTTCACCAGCAACAAAAGTAAAAAAGCACAAAAATATTCACGGTAAAATTTCCTGAGATGTTAACAACACAAGGTTGAGAGGTAAACTGACTCATACTGGCTGGCACATTCTCTCTTTTGTTTGTGGCCTGCAAGATGCTTTTTATCATACTGATGTATCAGCAAGAAAGGGTTGTTAGGTCGAGACCCAAAGTTTGTTCAACAACCAAGACATTTTTTCCATGAACAACTTGGTAGAGAATTAAATTGTTCAAGATGGGAGATGTGCGAGAACCTAAGTTTGTCTGTGTGTGTGTGTGTGTGTGTGTGTGTGTATTCATCCTTATTTCGTCTTTTTCTCTATATAATAATTCCCTCTTTTTTGTTTCAGCAGATTTGCATGTGACTCATCATGGCTGCATTTCCATAACTGCAATTCTCTCCTTTTCCCCCGAATAAACTTTTTGTTGGAGGACTATCTGGCTGACTTTTGACTCACATAAACAAATTTAGTGGCTCATCAGTGGATCCAGAAATCACCTCCCCTCAATAACTCTAGGGCTGGTGAACAAACAGGCGAGGTGTCCACAGAGTTCCATGATCTCACTCATTTTCTTGCCCACCCAACAGTTTAAGGGAAAGATTTTCCTGAATTCAATATCCTTCTCTCTTTGCATTCTGAAGCTCTCCAGGCTTTATTAAGGATATTTTCAGAGGCCTCATACTTTTCTTTTAAAAGCCCTGTTTGTCTGCAAGTACTTTGGCCTGATTTCTTCAGGATCAGGCTGTTTTTTGAGACTGGCTATCCTCCAGCCTGATTTCCTTGAACAAAACTTTTTCTGCTAAAATTGGCTATCCTTGGTTTAGTACTAGACCAGACTGTCTCATTTCAAAGAGCAAACTGTGCTACTAGAACTTTGCTGTTCAGCCTCTGATCTGACTTCCTCAGGACTGAGTGGTTTCTCTGAAACTATGTTGCATCGGCCTTTGATCTAGTTCATTCAGAATCACACTGTTCTAAGTCGAACTGACTGGTGTTTACCTTGCGAAGCTGTTACGGCTATTTAAACTGTTGAAGTTATTTAAGCTGCTTAAGTTGTTTAGGCTGTTTTGGACTTTTGTTTTAAAGAAAAACATCTTAAAAATGGAGTTTCAGTTATCTAAATACTTTCAGCATGCCTCCCCTACAGAGACACTGGCTAATGTAGTGTTTTGAAACTATGGTCAATCCTCATGCCCATATCTAACTGAAGGGACTAATTTGACCAAAAGTAATTCAGAATACCAATGGTTTTTATGGAGAACTTATAAGATCCCCAAACTTACTTTTTTAAAGACTGAATTGGACAATCATAGCTCTGGAATTGGCAAGACTAAACAGAACACATATTTTGATTGGTATTTGGGGCTTCCAAACTTTGCCAGGAGTCTGCTGTTTCTTTGCAAAGTACAGTTTTAGGATTAAAGCAAGTAAGTGTTTAAAGAAAGAGAAAATGTCTTCCAAAGCTTTGTGTTCCTTGCCTCTGGAACCATCTTGCCTCTTTTCCCTGGCTCCCTTGTCTTTGGCTCCGCCTCCAGTGCCATCTTCTTTGCCTCTATCAGCTTTTTTGTCTCTGGGCTATGCCTCCTGTGCCATCCTTCTCCTCTTCTGAATCTTTCCCCACTCCCTCCTTCTCTGAATCTATCAGTACCTCCATTTTTACACTTCAGCCTTCTGAGTATCCTAAAAAACCTCAGCTTTCTTATGTTTCCTGGACTATGGCCAAATTGCGAGGCATCAGTAAGAGTTCCCTAAAGTAACTGAGGATTCTCATGGACTTACTGAGGAGTTTAACATATTTGTAAAAACCTAAAAACCTGGTTTATTAGCTTTATATCAGTTAGTCCACATGGACATTGGATGAAACTGACAATTGGGGAAATCCTAAAGAGTCTTTAGCATTACAACCAGGAGAATACCCAGCTGACTTATTGTATGATCAGGCTCAAGCAATTGCTAAATACCTTCATTGGGCAATGCCTGCAATTTTCCCAAAGGCTACTGATGGGAGTAAAATTTAGGCTTGTACACAAAGCCTGATAAACCTGTTCATAGTTAGGATAATTGACTTCAGATTGTTTTCAAAGAAAATTCTGGTTTTCCTTCAGATGCTGATTCCACTCAGGTAGCCTTCAACTTATGTTTATTAACAGGCTGAACTGACGTTTTTTCTTTTACTCGAACCAAAATTGAATTGGAAACTATGTCCACTCCAGATTTAGTTAATGTCTCATATCAGCTTGCTCACACACTAGATGAGTCACCTAGAAGTAAGATTGTTAAAAATTTGAATTTTCAACTCCTATACAAAACCAAAAACCCAGTTTCTGCTATTATTGCAAAAAGCCAGAACATTGGAAAATAAATTGTCACAATTTTAACCATTTCAGGTGTCATTGGAATTCTAACCAGCCTTTTAATTTCCTTCCTAATTTCAAATGATGGGGCCCTAAGGAACTACAGAGGCTCTTCCAAATCCTCCCTCTTAATAAGCTTCAATAATCTTTTCTCTTAATTAAGCATAAATCTCTCTGAGTCCTTATTAACAACAGTGCTACACTCTTCAAATCCACTGCTATAAAGCAGCCCCTGGCTCAGAGTAATAAAATAGTTTAAATAGCAGGGATTGCTAATAAACCTCAACAAGTCCTTTTATCTAAAACCATCTTTTTTTGTATAGGCACTTTAAGAGCTATTCATCCTTTCCTCTTTAGTTCTTTTTCTCCCTATTCATTTATTAGACCAAAACTTCTTAGAAAAGTACCATGCTAGAATTTCCTTCTTCTGAAAGGGGGAAATAAATTTAGAACTTGTCAGTAGCTTTCAAAGACCTATTCATGTGAATTAAATGAACTTCAGCATATTTTCCTTCCATTTATGATGAAACTAAAGAATTTGGGAGCACTATTCATTTATGCCTATTGCATCAGCTGCCATACTCTTTGTGGGCAAAATTTTCAACTGATATTAGGAGAATCCACAGTGCACTTCATATCAAGAAATTTATATCATCCAGATCAGCTTTCAGGATTTGTGGAAATAAAAGGGCTTTTAACAAAACCCTGAGGTATTATTGTACAGAAAAAAAAAAAAGACGATCATTTTTAAAAAACAAGGCCTGGCTAAGTGAAATAAGCCAGTCAGAGAAATACAAGTACCATATGATTTCACTCATATGTGAAATCCAACAACTGTTGGTTTGATAAAAAGAGAAAGCTCTGGTTTGGACCAAATAACAACTAAGTCTTAACTGAGACTATAAAAATTTCACTCCATACTATCGTACATTCATTAAATTATTAGTCTAAAAACAAAAATAAATCAATATTTGTGAAGAAATAATAAGGCCACAAAAAGTGCCTACCTCTCTTGTCTCACTTGTCCAAAATATAACTTAGGCAAACCTGTTTTTATTTCTCCTTGATATTTTACATTGCCTAATGGACCATTCAAGGTTTGGCAAATGGATTTCATACAGATTCCCCCATCTCATGGATATAAATATGTTTTAGTCATGGTCTGCGTGTTTCCTCACTGGACTAAAGTTTTCCTTTGTAGATAGTCTACTGCTTCTTTTGTGGCTAAAGTCCTTTCAGAAAATATTATTCCTACCTAGGAAACCCCTCTCAAACTTCAAAATGATCAGGTAACCTATTTTACTGCTCAGGTGCTTCAATAGTTCTGTGCTGTTTGGCTGCTATTACAACATGTTATTGTGTTTACCACCTTCAATTCCTCAGGTTTACTTGAAAGCATAATTGCCTTACTTGATCTGCTCTTAGAAAAAGAAAGGCTTAATTAAATATTCCATTTTTGGTCTTATCAACACATTAAGAAATCTAGAGAGATACAAAGGGCTGAATGATAATAGTGTGTCCCCCTTTTTTTAACCTAACAGACCAGCCTTAAGTTTGGGGTTGAATCCTAAGGAAAGTTGCCAGTGTGACTCAAGGAAATGTTTGGTTGGCAGATGAGCACCATTGATGACAGCAGAGTGGAGGGGCATACTTGCATAGTCTGTTTATTCTCTAATTCAAATAAATTCTTTTCCTCTCAGAAGAAAAAGTCTCTTTTCCCCTTGTCCTCCTGCCCGCCCCCCCTTTTGAATGCACCACAAGGAAAGTATAGATACTTGCACTACATCAAACTCTCTGTGGCACTTGTAGAAATCAATACACTTTTAGATTAGGCAGAATCAGTATTTTTATCTTTTGTTTTCCTTTAGTTTGGAAAGTTGTATAATACTTAATTGACTAGCAAAATTTTGCATGTGGTAGCATAGCTTTAATTTATCCTATTACAACCTTGTTCTGAATTTTCTTTTGGTTTTAAAAAAACCCTGTTGCTTAGAAGCCATGAACTGTGTTACTTTATTTCAATTTGTCAAAATGTCCTTGTTTTAAAAAATGATTATTTGGATTCCACATATGAGTGAAATCATATTGTACTTGTATTTCTCTCACTGGCTTATTTCACTTAGCATAATGCTCTCCAGGTCCACTTGTGCTGACCCAAAGGGTAAGATTTCCTTTTTTATGCCTGTGTAGTATTCCATTGTATAAATGTACCACAGCTATTTTACCCACTCATGAACTAACAACCAAAATAGAGACCTACTCATAGATAGAGAGAAGGCTGACAGCTGTCGAGGGTGAGGGTGGGGAGCTGGGTTGGGAGATGGAGAGATTGAGAAAAAAAGGAAAAAAAGTTAAAAACTCATGGACACAGACAAAAACGTGGTGATTGCGGAGGGAGATGGAGGAGGGTATAGCAGGGATAAATGGTGATGGAAGGAGACTTGACTTGGGGTGGTGAACACCCAATACAGCGGACAGATGATGTGTTGTGGAATTGTGCACCTGAAACCTGTGTAATTTTTTTAAACAGTGTCACCACAATAAATTCAATAAAAGGAAAAAATGATCATTTAGGTTCCCTCAGGAAATGCATGTCAGGAAATTTGTATTATAAGTTTACTAGTTGTGATGTATCAGTAACTACTGTTACCCCCTTTCAAAGAAATAGGATTTTGATGTTTTCAAAATTGTCACATGCTTTGTGACTAATGCAAGGAAATCAAGTCCTGTGTTGTATTTGTTCTAGTCATTTTTATTCAGTCTATAGTGTAGATAATTTTTATTTGCAATTAATTTATTCAAACTAAGTACTTTTCAAAATAGAAAAAAGACTTAATTGGCAAAATGTTTAGAAATCCTCCAGATACTCTGGCCAAAAGCACTGCCATTAGTCCTTTTCAATCTCAGATCCACCACCTTCTGAATGTATAAACTCTTACCTTTTGAGATAATTATAGGAAATTTTATGTTCTTGGCTCCTGCTTTTCTCCATTCACAGTTTATAAACGGAGACATACTTCAACATTGTAAAGGCCTAATTGCTTCTATTGAAGATAATCATGCTTTGGTAGAGTAATATTTTTACAGTGTGCTCCAAGGAGAGATAAACCTCAAACAACACACTCTGCAACCTGGAGATGCTGTATACTAGAATAGATACCTCCATAAAAACTTTCTCTAGCTTTGTGGGAAGAGCCCTATCAGGTAATGTTGAATAACCCTTGTGCCAATAAACTCTTGGATTTATGTGCCAAATCTAAAAAAGTCACCAAGCCTGCACACCATTCAGCGATTTGAAATTAAAGATGCCTATGACATGGATGGACCTTGACAATATTATGCTAAGTGAAATAAGTCAGACAGAAAAAGTTAAGATCCATATGATTTCACTCATATATGTAGGATATAAAACTGAAAGGAACAAATGAACAAACAAGAAAAACAAACAAGAAAAACCTTGTAGACACAGATAATAATATGGTGGTTACAAGAAGGAGGAGGGCAGGGGGGGGAGTAAAGGGTAAAGTGTCAAATATATGGTGACGAAAGATGATTTGACTTTGGGTGGTGAGCACACAATGCAATATATAAATCTTGTATCATAGAATTGTACACTTGAAACCTATATAATCTTATTAACAAATGTCAATTCAATAAATTTAATTTTAAAAACTGAAGGAACAAAAGAAATTAAAAATGTCCAAAAATTGAAGCAGCTTTTCCAATACAACTGGACTGGGCCTGTACACCTTTTTCTTATGTTTGCTTCTTACTTGATTTCCATTTCCATTTCTTTCTTTTTTTTTTTTTTTGGAAAGGAAAGTCTTCTCGATCACAATTCAATTCCCAATCTACTGCAAAAAGGAAAACCTCTCTGATTGCTTGATTTGTCATTAAGAGCTTCGATTTGCCTAAGACAGTGAACATCCCCTTTTTGTTGCCTTCAGGTTTGGGGTCCTGGTTTTTAACTATCATATAGACTAAGTTTGTGTTGTTACTAATTTTGCTCTGTATTCTTGTTTTTAAGCTCTGTACCTTTTGCTTGTCAAACCTGAACATGAGAAGTTTCTGGTCCATGTATTTCCCTCCAATGTGGGACACAATACCCAGAACAGGCACTTCCTGGCATCAAAAAACAAAAGGTTGCTGGTATTGGAAGACCTGTCTGTTGGTTATTACTGTTTTAAGAGAAAGACCTTGATCAAAAGGGGGAAATGTAAAAAAAATGATAAAGTGAACCTCAACCAAGACTGAAATTAGGAGGGCTTGTAGGGGAAGCTTTCACACCTACATCGATTACAAAGCCCTAACAGCCCCTCTAACATCTTCTCCTCTATAAAATAATTTCCTCGATTTTATTCTAGCAGACTTGCATGTGGAATGCCATGGCTGCATGTTCTGGATTTCAATTCTCTTTGTCTCAAATAAACCCTTTTAGTTGGAGGAATATCTGACTTTTTGCTTAAGGTCAACACCCATTAAACTCTCATTGAATTTCTCAGAAACCCTGAAGGTCAGAATGTGGCAGAATAGTAAGAAGCTAGAAAAATTCCTGGACAAGTGGAATAGGGAAACTGAGACAAGATAATTAAACAAGGCCAATTTGGACAACTTACAGCTAGCTTGTGAATCACAAGACCTTATCTTCCCTAACCAAGGACATTTGAGAGCAAATGGTTTACACCCTCCTCCCTAACCAGAAAATGCATAGCTTAAATCACTCTGGCCTGGGAAAATAGAGAACAAAGACCCAATTAATGCCACTTGTGCCAGCTAAACCCAAGGACAGATGAAGTCAGGGAACAAATAACAAAAACCTCATTAAAGCCAGAAAGACCTAAGATAAAAGTAAAACAGTAAAACAGGACCAAAAAATAATCCAAAACTCCTTTACACACTCATTTTGATGCATAAACATAGTAAAAATGCACCTGGAAAACTAATGAATATTCTACTGAAACCCTCCCCTAAGATTCTCACCTGGAGGAAAACAAACAAACAAACAAATAAAAAGCCCTCAGGACAAAGACTCAGGGCCGGCTTGCTCTAGAGTATGTCCATGCCCCTTCTCAGGCATGAATGTTTATTTCTTTCTAAACCCTAAGGATCCCTACAAAACTTGCAACAAGGGGAGCAGCGGGCAATGGAAGCTCTACCCAGACTCATCCCCTGATCCTGTCTCCAAGGCCCCCTTTTTCTCTTACTTCCCAATGAGCTAAAGCAGCCCTACCTTGGCTAACTTCTAGCACTCTGACCTTCACTTCCCAGTGAGCTAACAGCAGCTCACCTTGGCTCATTGTTTTCCTATAACATTTCTAGAAAGTCAAAGCAAAGCACTGCCGAGACTCTTTCCTGTTGTTTCTTCTACCTTAAGTCCTTCCTTTGTTTCACTGTCCCCAGCTTTAATAAACATACTCTCAAACTCACTTGGACTCATGTTGTGAAACCTTTCCTGCATGAAGTCAAGGACCCACACGCTACAGGCCAGTCTGAGGCAGACCTGCTCTGGGCCCGTCCCTATCCATTAACAAGAAGAAAGTGGGATGTATGCTCAAAATGCTTATTAAAAAATCTCCCAAGCAAGAACACTATATCTGCCAACACTGTTCTCAAAAATGAAATAAAAATACTTTTCCAGATAAAAGCTGAGGGAATTCATCAATACTAGAGCTACTTAAAAAAATTCTAAAGGGAGACTTTAAATTTTAAATGAAAAAATAGTAATCAGCAACATGAAAGCATATGAAAGTGTAAAGCTTGTTCATAAAGAAAAATACATAGAAAAATACAAAAAGCTGTTATAATTGAATAGTGGTGCATAAATCACTTTTAATTCAGGTAGAGAAATTAAAAGACAAAAGTATAAAAATAGCTATAACAAAATATATGTTAGATAAAGATATAAAAATTTTTAATTTGTGACATCAATAACATATAGTGTGTGGAGGGAGAAGTGATACTGTAGAGTTTTATGTGCAATTGAACTTTTGTTATCAGCTTAAAGTACATTGTACAACATGAGATCTTTTACAAAAATTCCATTGTAACCAAACAGAAAATACCTAAAGAAGATACACAAAAGAAATGAGACAAGAATGAAACCATGCTACTAAAAAAAAAAAATCAATGATACAGAACGGAAAACAACAAGAGAAAAAAAGATGAATGAAAGAGTGACAAGACAGGCAGAACCAATTTAAAAAAGACAATAGTAGGTACTTTCATTTTAGTAATCAGTTTAAATGTAAATGAATTTAACATTCTAACTATAATACATTGATTGGACAACTGGGTCAAAAAAATCAAACTATATGTTATGTACAAGAGACTCACTTTAGATCACACTTAATTAAAAGTAAAAGAATGGCGGGGGGAATCCCAAATGGGAACCAAAAGAGAGCAGGGGTAGCTGTGTTACTGGACAGGGTCCGGTCTGGAGCAGGTCTGTCTCAAGTTGGACTGTAGTGTGTAGGTTCTTGACTTCATGTAGGAAAGATTTCCCACCATGAGTCCAGATATAAGGTCCCTGGCAAACCAAGTCCAAAACTCCCATCTTGGTATGAGCAGTCACAGAAGCAGGAACTTGGCAACCAACATGGACACAGGAACACAGAAACTTGGCAACCCACAGAACACAGTGACCACAAGCCCCTGCCAAACCACAAACGACCAGTGAGAACACCTGTACCTGACTCCAGGAACGACAGAAAGAACACGGAAAGCACAAATAAGATTGATTCTTTACCCAACTCCCCACTCCCCCTCCCTTCCAACTAAGCCCTATAAAAAACAATCTCTACCTCTTCAGGGGTGGTGACTGCTCATTGAGCCTTACCTCACCTGCACCCAGGTGGTTTTCAATAAATCTGGTTTTAACTCTCAACAAGCCTTGTACATCTCTCCCTTGTCAAATCCCCTTAACACCAGATGGGTTTGTGAGTATGTTTATTAAAGCCGGGAACAGTGAGATAAAGGAAATAATTAGGGTAGAAGAAACAACAAGGGAGAGTCTAGGCGGTGCTGTGCTTTGACTCCCTAGAAATGTTATAGGAAAGAAGTGAGCCACAGCAGGGCTGCTATTAGCTCACTGAAGTCAGAGAAAAGGGGGACTTGGAGACAGGTTCAGGGGGTGAGCCCAGGACGAGCTGCTGCTGCCCACCATTTCCCTGGCTGCAAGTCTCCTGGTACCCTTAGAAATAAAAAGTTCATGCCAGGGAAGGGGCATGGGCATGCTCTAGAGTGAGCCCACAGTGAGTCTTTGTCCTGAGGGTTTTTATCCTTTATTTTTTTCTGCAGGCTAGAATCTTAGTGGAGGGTTTCAGTAGAATATTCATCAGCACTCCATGTATATTTTTAATATGCTGATGCATTAAAATGAGCCTACATGGGAGTATATGGGAGTTTGGGATTATTCTTTGGTATGTTTTACTGCTTTACTTTTATCTTAGGTTTTTTTGGCTCTAATGGAGTTTTTTGTTATTTGTTCCCCAACTTCATCTGTTCTTGGGTTTAGCTGGCACACATGTCATTAATTGGGTCTTTGTTCTCTATCTTCCCAGGCCAGGGTGATTTAAACTATGTATTTTGTATTTTATATTTTTGAAAAAGAAAAGACAAAAAGAAATTATGTATTTTCTGGTTAGGGAGGAGGGTATAAACCATTTGCTCTCAAGTGTCCTTGGTTGGTCTTGTTTAACTTTCTTTTCTCAGTTTCCCCATTCAAATTGTCCAGGGATTTTTCTAGCTTCTTACTATCCTGCCATAACTATACTATATTTGACAATATAAACTTTAAAGAAAAGACATCACAAGAGACAAAGAAGGACATTATATAGTGATAAGTGTCAATTATCTACAAAGATATAAAAATTAAAAATATATGTGCAACCAACATTAGAGCATCTAAATATATAAAACAAAAATGGACAAACTAAGGGGAAAAATAGAGAAGTTTACAATACTAGTGGGAGACTTTAATATACAACTGTAAATAATGGATAGAACATCCAGACAAAACATCATCATCATCAACAACAAAAGGGAAGAGTTAAGCAACACTGCATACCAAACAATCTAACAAACATATACAGAACATTCAATGAAATAATAACAAATACAAATTCTTTTTAAGAACATTGCTCAGAATAGGTCACAAAACAGGTATGTACAATTTTAAGAAGATTAAAATCACATCATATGTATTTTTCAATCAAAATGAAATAAAACTAGAAATCAGAGTTATAGGAAAAAAAGGAAAATTCACAATGTGAAAATTACACAACACATTCTTGAACAAATATTGAGTTAAAGAAGAAATAAAATGTGAAATTAGAAAATATCTTGAAACAAATGAAAATTAAAGCACAACATACTAAACTTATGTGATGCAGCAAAAACAAGACTAACTGGCAAGATTATAGTGATACATATTTATATTAAAAAGTAAGAAAGAATCTTAATTACACCTCAAGAAACAAGAAAAAGCCCAAAGTTAGCAGAAAGAAAAATAAATAAATATTAGAGCAGAAGTAAATGAAACAGTGACAATAAAAACAACAGAAAACAAGACAACCTAATAGTTGTTTTTTAAATAATTTTTAAAAATGACAAAGTATTAGCTAGACAAAGGAAAAGAGAGAGAAGACTCAAATAAATCAGAATGAAAGAGGGGACATTCCAATTGATACCACAGGATAAAAAGGGATCATAAGAGTGTACAAACAAATTGGAATTTATTGCAAATGAATAAATTCATATAAACAAATAAACTACCAAGACAGCATCATAAAGAGATAGAAAATGTGAACAGACTTATGATTAGTGAAGAGATTAAATCAGTAATTAAAAACTTCTCAACAAAATAAAGCCCAAGACCAGATGCTTTCTGCTGGTGAATTCTCCCAAACATTTAAAGAAGGATTAATACCAATCCTAAAAATCTTCCAAAAAATGAGTTAGGAATACTTCTAGACTCATTCTTTGAGGCCAGTAATACCATACTACCAAAGTCAGAGAAGACAACAGACCAGTATCCTTCTTAAATATTAATGCAAATTCTCAGCAAAATACAAACAAATTTCATTGAATAGCATATTAAAATGATCATACACTATGACCCTGGGACAGAAAATGATGGTGCAACATGCTAAAATCAATCAATATCATATACCACATTGAAGAAACAAAATTAAACTCACATGATCATTTCAATGGATGCAGAAAAAGCATTTAAAAAATATAACGCACTTTCATAATAAAAACAGTCATCAAACTAGTTACATCAACACAATAAAGGCCATATATAAAAAGCCCAATTATACTCAGTGGTGAAAAACTGAAAGCTTTTCCTCTAAATCTAGAAACAAGACAATGATACCCATTCTTGACACATGTATTCAATACAATACTGAAATTCCTAGCTAGAGAAATAAGGCAAGAAAAAAGCAAAGATATCCAAATATGAAAAATGTAAAATAATATCTAATTATGGATGATGATGAGATCTTATATGTAGAAAACCCAAAAGACTCCACAAAAAAACTGTCAGAAATTTTAAATAAAACTAATAAATGGATAAATAAAAATCAATATACAAAATCCATTGTGTTTCTATATACTAACAACAAACAATATAAAAGAAAATAAAGAAATAATTCCATTTATGATAGCATCAAAAAGAATGAAATACTTAGAAATAAACTTAACTAAGGAAGTGAAAGACTTGTACACTGAAAACCACTCAACTCACTGAAAAAAGAAATGAAAGAGGGCACAAATAAATGAAAAGACACTCTATGTTCATGGATTGAAGACTTAATATTCTTGAAATATACTACCCAAAGCAATCTTACAGATTCAGTGCAATCCTTATTAAAATCCCATTGGCATTTTTCAGAAATATAAAAAAAAAATCAATTCTAAAATTCATTTAGAAGCACAAATGACCCCAAATAGTCAAAACAGTATTGAAAAAGAAGGACAGAGCTGGATCCCTCACATTTTGTTATCTCAAAACATATTACAAAGCTATAGTAATCAAAGCAGTATGATACTGGCATAAAGACTGATATATAGAGCAATGGAACAGAATAGAGAAACCAGAAATAAACCCATGCATACATGGTCAATTGATCTTCAACAAAGGTCCAAAAATACATAACAGGGAAATAATAGCCTCTTCAACAAATGGTGTTGGAAAAATTAGACAACAAAGTACAACGCATAAAGGTCAACTGTTCAGCAGGGGAAGATGGTGGCACTGTGACAAGGAGCAGAGAGTCCTTACTCCCAGCCACAGACTTAATTTACCGCTAAAATACTGTGTAACCAGCTTAAAAAAAAAACAGAGAATATACCTGAGTGGACACTTAAAAAACATTAAGATTGTCTAAGGGAGCTTTGGGACAACATTTGCATCATAGGAGTTCCAGAAGGGGAGGAAAGAGAGCAAGGGATAGAGAACTTGGTAGAGGAATTAATGACAGAAAACTTCCCTATGCTGGCAAGGGAGAAAGCCACACAAGTTCAGGAAGCACAGAGGGTTCCAAACAAGAAGGACCCAAAGAGACCCACTCCAAGACACATCATAATTAAAAAGGCAAATGTCAAGGACAAAGAGAGAATATTAAGGGCTGCAAGAGAGAGACAAGCAGTGACCTACAAGGGAACTCTGACAGAAGATTTCTCAACAGAAACACTTCAGGCCAGAAAGGAAAGGCATGAAGTTCTCAAAGTAATGAAAAGCAAGAACCTGCAACCAAGATTGCTTTATCCAGAAAAGCTATCATTTAAACTTTAAGGTGAAATAAAAAGCTTCCCAGACAAAAGAAGGTTAAAAGAGTTCAGTACCATGAAACCAGCATTGCAAGAAATGCTAAAAGGACTGCTTTAGGAAAAAGAAGAAATATTGAGAAAAGGTACATGAGCATAAAAGAAGAAAATGGCATTAAATAAGTATATATCAATAGTAACCTTAAATGTAAGTGGAATAAATGTTCCAGTTAAAAGATATAGGGTAGCTGAATGGATAAAAAAACAGGGCCCAAATATATAGTGTCTACAAGAGACCCACCTGAGAGCAAAAGATTCACACAGGCTGAAAGTGAAGGGATGGAAAAACATATTCCATGCAAGTGGAAATGAAAAAAAATATCTGGAGTGGCAATACTTATTTATGACAAAATAGACTTCAAAATAAAGACCATAACAAGAGAGAAAGATGGTCACTATGTAATACTAAAGGGATCAATCCAACAGGAAGAAATAACCCTTAAAAATATATATGTACTAAATATAGGAACACCTAAATATATAAAAAATACCTTGCTGGACTTTAAGGGGGAGATAGATAGCAACACAATCATAGTGGGGGAATTTAACACTCCACTGTTATCATTGGATAGATCATCAAACAAAAAATTAACAGGGAAACAAACATTAAATGACACACTAGATCTAATGGATTTAATTGACATTTATAGAACATTTCATCCCAAAGCAGTAAAATACACATTTTTCTCAAATGCCCATGGAACATTATAAAAAATAGACCACATGTTAGGGCACAAAGCAAGTCTCTACAAATTCGAGAAGACTGAAATCATATCAAGCATCTTCTTGGATCACAATGTGATGAAACTAGAAACCAACCACTATAAAAAAAACCCTCAAAAATATTCAAACACATGGAGGCTAAATAGCATGTTATTAAACAATGAATGGGTTACCAATGATCAAGGAAGAAATAAAACACTTCCTGGAAACAAATGAAAATGACCAGACAACAACCCAAAATCTATGGGACACAGCAAAACAGTCCTGAGAGGAAAGTTCATAGTAGTACAGGCATAGTTCAAGAAATAAGTAAAAGCTCTACTAAACCATCTAACACAACAACTAAAAGAATTAGAAAGAGAACAGCAAGAAAAGCCCCAAGGAAGTAGGAGGAAGGAAATAATAAAGATCAGAGCAAAAATTAATTACATATAGACTAAAAACACAATACAAAAAAGTCAATGAAACTAAGAGCTGGTTCTTTGAAAAGATATATAAGATTGATGCACTTTTAGCCAGACTACCAAGAAACAAAGAGAGAAGACCCAAATAAATAAAATCAGAAATGAAAGAGGCAATATAAGTACTGACCTAACAGAAATACAAAGGATCGTAAGAAAATGCTGTGAGCAACTATATGCCAACAAACTGAACAACAAGCATGAAATGGACAAATTCTTAGAAGCATACCACCTTCCAAAGCTGAATCAAAGACGCAGAAAACCTGAATAGGCCAATAATAACTAATGAAGTCGAAGCATTAAAAAGAAAAAAAAAAAACAACTCCCATCAAACAAAAGTCCTGGACCAGATGGATTTACAGACGAGTTTTACCAAACATTCAAGGAAGAATTAACACTTATTCTCCTCAAATTACTCCAGAAAATTCAAGAAGAGGGAAAACTCCCAAACTCTTTTTATGAGGCCAGCATCATCCTAATCCCAAAACCAGATAAAGACACTACAAAGAAAGAAAATTACAGACCAGTATTCCTGATGAACATAGATGCTAAAATCCTCAACAAAATAATAGCAAACCGGATACATTAAAAAGATCATACACCATGAAATTGACGTGTGGAAATCAATGGCATTTTTATACACTAACAATGAACTCTCTGAAACAGAAACCAGAAAAACAATACCATTTACCATTGAAACTAAAAAATAAGATACCTCAGAATAAACTTAACCAAGGATGTAAAAGACTTGTACTTGGAAAACGGGGACACTGAAAAAGAAATAGAGGAAATGAACAAGTGGAAGAATATACCATGTTCATGGATTGGAAGAATTAATATCATCAAAATGTCCATAGTACCCAAAGCAATCTATAGATTCAATACAATTCCTATTAAAATACCAACAGCATATTTCACAGAGCTAGAACAAACATTCCAAAAATTTATGTGAAACCAAAAAGACCCCGGATAGCCACAGCAATCTTGAGAAAGAAGAACAGAGTTGGATTGATCACTTTATCAGATATCAAACTATACTATAAAGCCATTGTATCAAAACAGCCTGGTATTGGTACAACAACAGACATATAGATCAATGGTACAGAACAGAGACTCCAGAAATAGACACACATCATTAATATTTGACAAAGGAAGCAAGAGCATACGATGGAATAAAGACAATCTCTTCAATAAATGGCACTGAGATAATTGGACAGCTACATGCAAAAAAAATGAAACTAGACCACCAACTTACACCATACACAAAAATAAACTCAAAATGGAGAAAAGACTTAAATGTAAATCACGAAACCATAAAAATCCTGGAAGAAAATATAGGCAGTGAAGTCAAAGACATCGCACATAGTGGAATTTTCACTGATACATGTCCTAGGGTAAGAGAAACAAAAGAAAAAATACACAAAAGGGACTACATCAAACTAAAAAACTTCTGCACAGCAAAAGAAATCAGCCTCAAAATACAGAGGAAACTCACAGTATAGGAGAACATATTTGCCAAGAATGCATCTGAAAAGGGGCTAATTTCCAAAGTGTACAAAGAAGTCATACAACTCAACAATAGGAAGACAAACAATCCAATTAAAAATGGGCAAAGGACCTGAATAGAAACTTCTCCAAAGAGGACATACAGATTGCCAAGAGGTGTGCAAGAAAATGCTCAATCAACGTCACTAAACTTCAGAGAGATGCAAATTAAAACCACAATGAGGCATCACTTCACACCTGTCAGAATGGCTGCCATCAACAAATCAACAAGTGACATGTGCTGGCGAGGATGTGGAGAAAGGGGAACCCTGATACACTGCTGGTGGGAATGCAGACTGGTGCAGCCACTATGGAAAACAGTATGGAGGTTCCTCAAAAAATTAAAAACGGCCCCACTGGGTGTGGCTCAGCGGTTGAGCATTGACCCAGGATCAAAGAGATTGTCATTCAATTCCCAGTTAAAGCACACGCCTGGGTTGGGGGCTCGATTCCCAGTTGAGGGCGTGCAGGAGGCAGCCAACCAATGACAACTCTCTCATCATTGATATTTCTATCTCTGTCTCTCTCTCTCCTTCTCTCTTCCTCTCTCTGAAATATTTTTTTTTTAATTTAAAAAATTAAAAATGAAAATGCCTTTTGACCCAGTGATCTCACTTCTGGGAATATATCCTAAGAATCCCGAAACACTAATCAGAAAGAATATATGCACACCTATGTTCATAGCAGCACAGTTTACAATAGCTAAGATCTGGCAACAGCCCAAGTGCCCATCAGTAGATGAGTGGATGAAAAAGCTGTGGGACACTTACACCGTGGAATACTACGCAGCTGTAAAGAAGAAGAATCTTGTACCCTTTGGGACAGTATGGATGGACCTGGAGAATATTATGCTAAGTGAAATAAGCCAAGCAACGAAAGACAAATATCACATGATCTCGCTTGTACCTGGAATCTAAAGAATTTAATAAACTGATGAACAGAATAGATTCAATGACATGGAAGCATAGATGAGACTGATGAATGTCAGAAGGATGGAGAAGGGTGAGTGGGTGGAGGGGGAGAGAGTAACCAAAGAATTTATATGTATATATGCACAACCCAAGGACATGGACAATGGTGGGGAAAGGGACTGGGGAGGGGGAAGGGATGGGGTGGAACGGGCCATTGGGGAGAAAAAGGGACATCTGTAATATTTTAAACAATAATAAAATTTTTTAAAAAAGCTGTGGGACATTTACCCAATGGAATACTATTCAGCAGTAAAGAAGAAGGTTCTCGTATTGTTTGGAACGGTACAGATGGACCTGGAGACTATTATGCCAAATGAAATAAGCCAGGCAGAGAAAGACAAACATCACATGATATCACTTATATGTGGAATCTAAAGAACTTGATAAACTGATGAATAGAATAGATTCAATGACATGGAAGCAGGGATCAGGCTGACGAATCTTAGAGGGAAGTAGGGGGCTGGGGGGAGAGAGATTAACCAAAGAATTTATATGCATGTATGTATAACCCAAGGGGAGGGGTGAAAGGCATCAATGGGGAGAAAAAGGTACATCTGTAATATTTTGAACAATAAAAATAAAGTTAACTATGTTACCCTATATACAAATATCAACCAAAAATGGATGAAAGACACAAATGTAATACTTGAAACTGAGAGGCTCCTAGAAGAAGATATAGAAAAAAAGTTTCATGACATTGGTCTTGGCAATGATTTTTAAGATATGACACCATGCCCGGCCAGGTGTTGCTCAACAATTGAGCGTCGACCTAGGATCCAGGCGATCAGGGTTCGATTCCTGGTCAGGGCACATGCCCGGGTTGCGGGCTCGATCAATGACTTTCTCATCATTGATGTTTCTATCTCTCTCTCCCTCTCCTTTCCTCTCTCTGAAATCAATAAAGATGAAAAAAAAAAAAAAAGATATGACACCAAAAGCACAGGCTACAGGAGCAAAAATGGACAAGTGGGACTACATCAAACTAAAAACCTCCTGCACAGTAAGGAAAATAATCAACAGAGTGAAAATGCAACTACATTTACTCATCAGTAACAAAACAAAACAAAAAAAAAAAAAAGAAGAAGAAATAAAAAAACAAAAAACCTAAATAATTTGATCTAAAAATGGGCAAAATATTTAAATTGGCATTTCCAAAGAAGGCATACAAATGGCCAATAGTTATATAAAAAGACACTCAACATCAATAATCTTATATTTCAGTAAAACTGAAGGGGAATAAAAGCTGATTTCACAAAAACAGAGAATAGAGTGGTGGTTGCCAGGAGCTGATAGGAGAGGAAAATGTGGTGATGTGGGACAAAGGTCACACATTTTTAGTTATAAAAATATAAGTTCTAAGGATCTAATGTATAACATTATAATGACTGTAGTTAATAATATGGTATTATATACTTAAAATTGCTGAGAGTTGATCTTAAGCATTCTCACCACAAAAAAGTTACCTACATTAGCTATGTGAGGTGATGAATGTTTTAATTATCTTTATCTTGGAAAGCATTATACAATGTATATTCCTATCAAATCATCACACTGTACACCTTAAGTATACAATTTGTCAATTACTCCTCAATAAAGTTAAAATAAAGAAAGGTGTGCAGAACTCAGCACACCAATCTATTTATTCTGATAAGCTGTCCTATATCTATACTCTTACATAAAAAACTGAAGTACGTACACACTTTAGACAAAATTAAATTAAATTCACATATACATGTTTCTGTTAAGTAAGATATGCATTATTATTTTATTTTATGAATTGTCACTTTAACTGGATTTTCCCATTACTTCAGATTGTATCAGGGAAGAAGCTTCTACTGTTCTTTCAAGAGAGTCCTACGTTGTGGTGAGGACGATCTGGTGTCACTGAAAAAATCTGAAGACCAAATTGCTCTGAAATGTATCATGTGAAGATAAATGAGCTACTTTTGAGCTAATGCAGTGATTCTAGACCTCCACTGTTTTTGAATCATCTGAGGAGCTTTAAAAAACATTGATGGCTGAAGTACAAAATGATAGTTACAAAATTGTCATCGGGATATAAAGTACAGCATAGGAAATATAGTCGATAATATTGTAGTAACTATGTATGGTGCCAGGTGGGTGCTAGAATCATCGGGGAGATCATTTTGTAAATTATATAATTGTCTGACCACTAATATAAAATAATATTGAATGTCAACTGAAATTGAAAAATAAAATTAAAAGAAAGAAAGGAAGGAAGGATGGAAGAAAAATCACCTATGCCTGGGATTGATCCCAAGAAATTTGATGTTGTTGCTGTGGAGTGCATCCTAGACCTCAAGTCTTTTAGAAGTTCTCTAGGTGATTCATTTTTTAAAAATTAAATTAATTAAATTTAATGCAAAATTAAATTAAAAGTATATTCAAAGGGCAGCAGCACTTCACTTATCTAGAGGTGATTAATACAGTAACCTTGGTTATTTGAAACACTCTCAGAAACCAGAAAAGGAACAAAATAAACAAAAAGCAAAAACAAATGAGAAAACAAAAAAGACTCTTCACAGCCAAAATAAATGTCACAGAATTCATCCCCTACAGCTTATATATTTACTCACAGCCAAACAAGACCTTCCTTCAGAGCTCATTTACTGCAAGGTGGGACAAAAATAGGTTTGCTGTTGTTCATATAGAAAAGAATACAATAATTAATGAATAATAATACAAGAATAAACTTTGTGTTTTGCATTCTCACAACTGTAAACCTACTTTTGCTCCACCCTGTATTTGTATAAACACAATTCAAGGGACAATTTGGGTGAAGAACTTTCCATTTCACAGCAGATTTGAAAGTGCACCTTAGAAGAGTAGGTGGGAAGGTTGCTGAAGACTTGACACTCTGATCAAAATGAGAGATGGCTGTTAGTTTGTGTTAAAGGCAGAGGCAAACCTAGAATAAAAAGTAGACAGGAGACCCCTGGCCAACGTGTCTCAGTTGGTTAGGAGACATCCCATGAACCGAAAGGTTTCTGGTTCCATTCCCAGTCAGGGCACATGCCCAGGTTGCAGGCTCCACCCGCTTTCACACTGATGTTTCTCTCTCTCTCTCTCCCTCTCCCCCCAAAATAAAAATATTTTTAAAAATAGACAGGAGAGCACAGCACATCCTCTGAGCCCAGTTAGTGTAATAGGAACAACCCTGTGTCCAGTCCAAGAATGGGGAAGGGGGTGAAAGGGTGGGGAGAGTATGTGCTATGGTCTGAATGTTTGTGTCTCTCCAGTCTTTTTTACTTTCAGTTTTATTTTGTATTGGTTTCAGGTGTACAGCTTTGTGGTTAGATAATCATATAATTTATATATTGTTACCCCGATATTTCCACTACCCACCTGGCACCATACATAGTTATTACAATATTATTGACTATATTCCCTGTGCTGTACTCTACATCCCCATGTCTATTTTGTAACTACCAATTTGTACTTCTTAATCACTTCATCTTTATAACCCAGTACCCAACACTCCTTGCCAATGTCACTATTGAGAGTGGCTTATGACCACAATTCAGACACAAGCAGAAAACCTCAATTAAATGAAAGAAAACCTAGCATCATCTAAATATAACCAGGTAGAATCTTGCTCAGTTTCCCTGTCAACCAGAGATGCAGAGGAAGATGTTAGACAGCAAACAAAATGGAAATGTTACATATTAAAATTTATGGAATGCAACAAAAGCAGTTCATAGCAATAAGTGCCTACCTCAAGAAACAATAAAAGTCTCAAATAAACAACCTAAATTTACACAAGGAACTAGAAAAAAAGGTTATAGAGAAATAAATGAAATAGACTAAAAAGACAATAGAAAAGATCAATGAAACTAAAAGCCAGTTCTTTGAAAATATATTTTAGATTTACATATTATTGTAGCTATAATTATTTTAATACTTTTTTCTTTTAAGTTTGATACTAGAGTTAAAAATTATTTACATACCACCATTACTGTATTAAATATTCTTAATTTGACTATACTTGCATTTACTAGTGAGTTTTATACTTTCAGGTGTTCATGTTACTAATTAAAGTTTGTTCTTTTCAATTTGAATAGCTCCTTTTAACATTTCTTGTCAGGCGAGTCTAGTGGTGATAAATGACTTCAGTTTCCGTTTGTATAGAAGAATCTTTCTCTCTCCTGCATTACTTAAGGATAAATTTTGTGGGTAAAGTAATTGAGGCAGGATAGTAAGAAGCTAGGAAAATTCTGGGTAAGTGAAATGAGGAAACTGAGAGAAGATAATTAAACAAAGCCAAACAATTTGAACAACTTACAGCCACCTAGTGAATGGTAAGACCTTATTGTTCCTAATCAAGGACACTTGAGAGCAAATGGTTTATACCTCTCCTCCCTAACCAGAGAATACATAGCACAAGTCACCCTGGTCGGGGAGATGGAGGACAGAGACCCAATTAATGCCATTTGTGCCAGCCAAACACAAGGACGAAGTCAGGGGAACAAATACCAAAAACCTGCTTAGAGCCAGACAGACCCAAGATAAAAGTAAAACAGTAAAGCAGACCAAAGAATAATCCCAGACTCCCCTATATGCTCATTTTGATGCATCAGCATATTAAAAGTGCACCTGGAAAGCTGATGAATATTCTATTGAACCTTTGCTCCCCTGTAAGATTATCACCCCCAGAAAAGAGATAAAACCCTCAAGAAAAAGAATAGCAGTGCAGGCTTGCTCTAGAGCATGCCCATGCCCCTTCTCAGGGATGAACTTTTTAGTTCCTCCTAAACTCTAAGGGTCCCCACAAGACTTGCAACTGTAGCAGGATAGTAAGAAGCTAGGCAAATCCCTGGGCAAGTGATACAGGAAAACTAAGAAAATTAAACAAGGCCAAACAGTTTGGGCAGCTTGCAGCCAGCTTGTGATTTGTAAGACCTTATCTTCCCTAACCAAGGACACTTGAGAGCAAACGGTTTATACCCTCCTCCCAAACCAGAAAATACATAGTTTAAATCACCCTGGCCTGGGAAAATAGAGAACAAAGACCCAATTAATGTCGTTTGTGCCAGCTAAACCCAAGGACAGATGAAGTTGGGAAACATAACGAAAACCTCATTAAAGCCAGACAGACCTAAGATAAAAGTAAAACAGACCAAAGAATAATCCAAAATTCCCATATACACTCATTTTGATGCATCAGCATATTAAAAATGCACCTGGCAAGCTGATGAATATTCTACTGAAACCCTCCACTAAGATTTTCGCCTGCAGAAAAAAAAAAGGGATAAAGGTCCCCAAGACAAAGACTCAATGTGGGCTCACTCTAGAGCATGCCCATGCCCCTTCCCAGGCATGAACTTTTTATTTCTAAGGGTCCCAGGAGACTTGCAGCCAGGGGAGCAGTGGGCAGTGGCAATTCAACCCATGCTCACCCACAGATCCTGTCTCCAAGGCCCAGTTTTTCTCTGACTTCCCAGCGAGCTAAAGCACCCCCACTAAGATCACTTCTTTCCTATAACATTTCTAGAGAGCAAAGCAGAGCACAGCCTAGGCTCTCCCCTGTTTTTTCTACCCTAATTCTTTCCTTTGTCTCACTGTTCCCAGCTTTAATAAACATACTCTCAAACCCATCTGGATTCATGTTGGGCAATCTTTCCCACACACTATAGGTTGGCTTGAGGCAGACCTGTTCTGGGCCTGTCCCTATCCAGTAACCCAAACAGGGGAGCAGGGGGCAATGGCAGCTCAACTCAAGCTCAGCCCCTGATTCTCTCTCCAAGGCCCCATTTTTCTCTGACTTCCCAGTGAGCTAAAGCAGCCCCATCCAGGCTCATTTCTATCACTGTGACCTTTACTTCCCAGTGAGCTAGGAGCAGCTCCACTGTGGCTCACTTCTTTCCTATAACATTTCTAGAGAGTCAAAACAGAACACAGCCTAGGCTCTCTCCTGTTGCTTCATTTTTTAATTTAATTTTTTTCTTTATTTTTTCCATCACCATTTATCCCCCTTATACCTTCTTCCACCTCCACACATCCCCTCTTCCTGCAGTCACCACAGTGTTGCCCATGTCCGTAAGTTCTTTCTCTTTTTTGCTCAATTCCTCCTCCCTCCCCCAACACTCCACCCCATCAGAGCTGTCTGCTTGCTCTGTATCTATGGATCTGTCTCTATTTTGCCTGAATTTTTCTACTGGACTCGTGGACTCCCCAAAAGGTATTTTCTTCTGTGGATGATTGTCAAAATTTATGTTCCATTGAGGGTGACGGTAGGCAACTGTTATTCCATCATCTTTTTTTTAATATAAATATATTTTTATTGATTTCAGAGAGAGAGGCAGGGAGAAGGAGAGAGAGAGGAACATCAATGATGATAGAATCATTGATGGGCTGCCTCCTGCATGCCCCCTGCTGAAGATCGAGCCCTCAACCCGGGCTTGTACCCTGGCCAGGAATCGAACCTCAGTTTCTTGGTTGGTGCTCAACCACTGAGCCACGTCAACAAGGCTATTCCATCATGTTTTTGATGTCACTTGCTTGTGTCAATATTTAGCTTCATTCACGTTTGTGGATGGAATAATTAGTCGCTTATCAGTTCTGTGAAATGTCAGAAATGGCAGTTGGATATTCCTTTCTTGTCCTACCACATATCACTTTGATTATTTAACAATGATAAAGTTCTACTGCAATTTTCTTAGCTCAGGGTTTAGATTTACTTTCTTTGAATGAAAAGAAAATCTTTCAGCCACTATTACCGAATGCTAAATGTCTTTGAAAATTCACTTTTGCTGCAGACTCCATAAAGTTACTTAATATCAGCCTAAAACTACAAGTGAAAACAGTCCTCATATATGCAAATTATACATGACAAAGTCATTCCAACAACTAACTTTGCTTGAATCACAAGTAATGCTAGTCTCCTTTGAATACTTCTTGTGCTGTGAAAAGTTACAACAATAACATCTCCACTACCCCACAAATTTCAGCAGATATATTTTCTGAGCTTAAAGTATACATGAAGCAGGATTTTTTTGTACCTTGCTGCAAGTGCAAAGTATATTTTCATATTTTAAAATCCATTTAACTATAAAATTGAGGAGCTTCTACCTAAGTTTCAGTTGGAAGTCACTAATCCAAAATGTAGTAGCATGCTAAAATCAAATATCAAGATAATAGTATAATAAATGTGAGGGTTTTTGTATTTTTATGAGTAATGAATATGCTCAATTAAAATTATGTGGACATAAATTAATAGAGTTTGGCAGTACTTGTCTGTGTAAAAATACCTTTTTAAAGATTAAATATATAAAATCTCAATATAAATCAGCATTAACAGATTAGCATTTGACATCTATTTTGATGTTAAAGAACACTAACTTTGAACACCACTTGACCAAGGTGTTATCTCAAAATGAATAATTCCATTCCTCTCAGTAATAAACCTAAATTACAAAAAATGTACTCAGATGTTAATCCACTTTGGATTTTTATTAATATCTATTTTAATTTTATTATTAATTTGTGACAATTTTCTCCTTGTTATGTAGTAACTATGGTAATAGCTTCAATTTAATCTCTTGAACCAAAAATTCTAACATTTACTATCTGGCCCTTTACAGAAAACACTTATCAACTTTTGTTTTTAAGATATATATCTTTTACTTGTTATCTTTTCTAAATACACCCAGGGATTTTAAACAGTAATTGAAATCTCAGGCAATGGCAAGAAATGAAATATATGTGAGTGTGAGTGTTTGTGCATTTAGTGATCAGAATCCTTTCCCTTATTGAGGAAGAAATTCTGGATCTTAGGGAAATAAAATCTCTAATAGATTCATTTTCATAAGCCCTTTGTCAGCTCTTCTTTGGGCCAAGCCTATGCTTTGTATTGTGTTTTGTTTTGATTTTTAATTTTTAGGATCTCAGTTGAGAAACTGCACCCACCATATCCTTCCAGGTATCTTACTTCGCTTGTCCTTCCTGTGAGAGGTATGTTATAGCATTTTCACTGCTAAAATAACACACATCAAACACAGGTAATCAAATTTTAAAAACTATTTTATTATATCAAACTGCAATAAATTCAAAATGTAAGCACATCTATTAAGGTTCAATGTGTGTAAATTCTGGAATAATTTTTGAAAAAGTTGCAATTATTTAAGAATCCAAAGAATTTGTGTGTTGTTTAAACTTTAGACCTCATGGATATAACAGCAGTGAATATTCTAAGAAGTTAGCCCAGAATATCTAAAATTATATCAAAAAATATCTGTTTTATTTGCACATAGAGTTAATCATGCATGCACTCATTCTTAAAAATGTAATAAAGATACAAAAGCAGGTCATTGTCTCACTTAATGAGACAAAGTGTGGTGGGTGAACGGGGAGGATGTAAAGGTGGGAATAGGAACAGAGGCATGAAATAAGTAGTAACTGAGAAGTGCTATTTTTGAAATATTTTAAAGTGAAGTTTTAAGAGAATAGTCAGAAAGCTCTGAAGTTGAGTTGCCAGACTTAACAGATGAAGTTACAGAATGCCTAATTAAATTTAAACTTCATATGAACAACTAATATTTTTAATAAGTACCTTTCAAATATTGAAAGAATGGTTATGCTCATACTAAAACATTCTTCATTGTATATCTGATATTAAAATTTAAGTGGGTGTATTTTATTTTGTCTGGAAACCTTGCTTTGAAGAATTTATAAGGAAATATCAGTAACAAAACAAGTTGTTAGGATGCCCCCAGGACCATAAAGGACTCCGGCCAATGTTACAGAAGAAGAATTGAAAGAAAAGTGTTCTCTCTCACATTTTGTTCCAGGAATTTTGGAGCTCAGCAAGCAATTACACCACTATGTACTGGGATTTTTTTAGAAAGGTCTTCTTTATAATGTTTATAATATGTCATCCTCTTTAAAAATCAATTAATTTAGTAATTTGTAAAGACATAGATTCAGCCAAAAGAAAGATCATTAATATCTTTTTGTTCAAAGAAGACTCCTAAGTTGGTTTCACATTTCCAAGCATATCATACATATGGAAACTTTCTGGAGATATGAAAGTACCCTATATTGGAAAAGGAGATCCTGCTCACAAAATTTATTTTCTATGCCCCTAAAAGAATGCTTGAAGGCATTCCAGAACCTTCACTTTTAAAAAGTGTTTTGATTATAATCTCTGTAGCTTTTAACACTTCTTTCCTACTCGAACTCTAACCCAAGAGATAGAACAATTTCTGTTCTTACACAGGGGTTAATTGCTATGTAGTTCACACACAGAGTAAACATTAAGGTCTTCAGACTGTTGAGTCAAACTGTTTGGTTTCAAATCCCATTTCTCCTTATTAGTAATGTCGTCTAGGTTAAAACAATGATTACTCTGTATTACAATTCCTGAGTTGTTATATGGAGATAATAATAACATCTACTCCACAGGGTTATTATGAGTATTAAATAAGTTAACTCAGAGGGAAAAACAGAAAATTTAGACCAGCCTTCCCTGGGTTGAAACTGGAAGACAATTCAAAACGCAACTGAAATCTTTAAAATCTTTTTAAAATTAAGAAAGAGCCAACTAATTAGTAAAATATTATTAGACAAAGATCCTTAAGAAAATAGAAATTTAGTGCTGAACTCAGCACTTGGGGTTGACTTGACTTAGCCCCAAAGGAGGGAAACAGTTGCTTTTCTAAATCCATGGCTGAGAAGTGAATTGTACTTTGGGTTATTTCATTGTGTTGTGTGGATAAAATTCAGAGTCTACAATCCACCAGAGTAGATGTCTTTGATCTTGATCCACAGTGGGCTGAACCCTATTAATAAGGGTAAATATGAACCAAACTAGAGCTCTCATGGACTATAGTCCGCTTAAATTCATTATGAAAGCCCAGAAAACATTAATACCTAAATTGATTTTAAAATAATACCAGATTTCTAGTGACTTAAGAAAGTTATATATTAAAAAATATTTGCAGGAAATTCCATCATCTTAGGCCTCAAATTTCTACAAATAATTTTAGAAAAACAAAGTCTAGTATAAATTCAAAGAAAAACAAAACAAAAACAGACACACCAAAAGAAACAAGAAACTATGAACAAAAAACCAGGAGAGAAAGTCAGACAACAAAAGCAAATCCACAGAGACTGTAAATGCCGGCACTGTCAGGCACAGGGTGTAAAACAACTATGCTCAGTATGTACAAGGAAATAAAAGCCAAGCCAGAAATTTTTAGGCAAGCAGTTCAAAACTATAATAGGGAACATTAACAACTGGGAAAAGTACTAAATTGAACTTATAGAAATGGAAAGAACAAAATAAAAGACTGAACATATGGGTTTGTTTATTAGTTATATCTGAAACTCTATTTGTGAACTAGAAGACTGGTAAGAAGAAAGAATTCAAATAAATTTGAAAAAAGATGGAAAATAAAGATGATAAACAAAATATAGAAGAATACGATAATTTTAAATTGGAGTCTCAGAGGGACAGGAAAACGAAAATGTAGCAAAAGCAATATTTGAAAAGATAAAGCCTGAGACTTGCCCATAACTCATTCCTAAAATGAGTTAATACACATAAAGCTCTGAGGACAATGCTAGACACATATAAAGTACTCAATAAATTCAAGATATTATTTATTCTATCTCATAATACTTTCTTGATGCTTCTTTGATATGACCTTTCCCCAAGTTCACAAACACTTCATTTCAGTATTTCTAAGCCATGTGTCATGCATTGAAATTTGCAAGAGAGGTTATGCAAAAGTTGGAAAAAGTGAGAACACTGGATGCTGTTGAGTGAAAGGTTTGGGTGGAAAATGAGTTAAACCCAGGAGGTTGATAGATTGATTGGGAGATCAGCATAGATTTGGGGAACTAGAAGTCTCCATTAGGTCACAGAATAGTTTTGTATGTGAAGAGGAGACAAGGTAAAAGATAAGAGCTTGGGATTATAATGTAAGATCTCTAATCATAAAACTTAGAGGTTGAACAGTATTAAGGAAGTCCAGTTCCATGGTACAACCATTGTTGTGGTTTGCCGAATAAAAGTGAAGGTAAAATATTCAATTTACATAAAGCCTTATTCACAGGGACATTGATACCACCCAAGATGAAAGCAAGAATAAGGTGAAATGGATAAATATAAGGTAAATGAATAAGCTCTTGATACAAAAGAATAAACTGACACTCACTAGATGATATACTATGTTGGGTAGCAAGTTTAAGCAAAGTGGCAGCTCTGGGGAAAGTAAGGTTTTGGGTGTGATAACAATGGGCTGCCAGGAAAAGATCAGAACACAATCTAGGTCTCTAAAGAAGAAAAGTGTGCACATGTAGCTTGGAAAGCCTGAGATACTGAGTTATGAAATAGTACTCATGCAGTACCAGAGCTTCCAGGTATTACATTGGCCCTTTGTTTCTCTTCCTGCTTCCCTTCACTGATACCCTTTTCATCAGGCAAATGAGAGATAAATCACACATCAAAAAAGAGTAAAACTATTTAATCCCTGAGCAGCAACACGGGTATATTGCAGTCCAGTTTGATGGATGAGGAAGCCTAAGTGAGGCTTAGCCCTTCATAGGGAAAGGAGGGTGTTGAGATTGGTCTCAAAGTTTTGTAGAGTAAGTGCTAGGAGCCCTGGCAGAAAGGGCACAACGAGGCCCTTTTTGATGACCCCAGGCACATAGTATGACATCACAATTATCTTCATCTTCTTTTTCACTCCCTGAGGAGCTTTCACCAAAGGCCACACAGCAGAATTCTGACCCAGAGGAGGGGTCTGAGTGGTTCACACAACAGTGAATCTCTTAGTCTGATTACTCTCTGAAAGGACTTTTGGGGAAGAGCAGGGTGGCAGCCAGGCAGAGTGCCCTCAGAAAGAGGAGCGATCCTCTCCAACTTTGTTGAAGAGGAGGTCCCCCTTCCCCAACCCATGGAATGGTTCTGGCCTGGAAATCTGCACCTGTGCAGCTGGTCCTGGCTGAGTGGGGGATTCAGGTATCTGGCCTGGAGGGAGCCTGAGCAGGAGGCCCAACCAGAAAGAGCCGGCCATGATGAAAGTTTAAAGAACCAAGGAGAGTGGTTTTTTAAAATATCCCCTCCTGCTAGGGTGGTGACAAGGGGGTGCCAGTGACTCAGGCAGAGCTGAGGCATTGGAAGGAAAGGAGTGCCCTCCCACCCCTCCTACAAGCTATGGGCAACACCCCCAATGAGAGTCTGTTTAAACCATCCCGATCAGGACCTGGATATCCCCACAGAGCCCAATTCCATGGGAGAAAGGAGAGCTGCACAGAACAAGGACATTCAAGATGTGAGTCCCAAGGCAGACCCAGCCTCTGGGCTAAGGAGGACTGCCCACTGTACTACTTGAGTTTCTGCCTTGCAGGGCGTAAGTCAGGTTGTCCAGGGCCAGGCAGGGACAGCTACTCACATTGGTCTCCACCAGAGAACTTCCGGGGAGGTGAGGGACCAACACACCAAAGGGCCAGATTCAACATCAGAGCAAAATCCATTGAGCTCCATAAATGGCAGATCCAAAGGGGGTTTTTTTGTTGTTAATTTATGTTTTGATTAATTTTTCTTTCTTTTTTCTCTTTTTTCTTTCACATTCTCTTATTTCTATCTTTCATTTTAGTTTATTTTTTCTCTTTCTCTTTCTTTTTTTCATTTGTAATTTATTTTTTTCAACTTTTTCTTTTCCTATTCTATATATTATATTATTATTTTTGAAATTATTATTATATCTGTTATTATTTATTTTTATTATTATTATATCTTTTTTTACTTTCTTTTATTTTTATACTTACTCTATTTCTTATCTCTTCCTTATTTTCTTTCATATTCTCTTTTTTCACTTCTTTTTCTTTCTCCTCTAATTATTTTTGTCTCATGTCCTTTAGTATTTTTTGTGTGTTTTGTGTTTGTTTGCATTTTAGTCTTTTTGTTGTGTTTGTTTTTATTATTGTTGTTGATTTGTTTTTTCCTTTTGTTTTTGGTGTGATATGGTTTTGCCTTGTTTTGTTCTATCAGCACCTGTGAACAGTTAGCATGATGTGCTCAGGGCTGAAATTCACAGTAAACAAGCCTGAGGGCTGAGCCCATCCAAAATGGGACAACATAATCAAAGCCAAAATTCAACAGTAGAGCCCACATAACCTACACAAGGGACATTCGTAGAGCACCCAGCTCAGAAGATCAAGGAGACTACAACATTGGGTCCCAAAGCAGGACACCACACCAAACTGGGAGGCATAGCAGTCTTATCCAATACACAAAAACACACACACACAAACAAAACAAACAAAAAATGGGGAAACAAAGAAACAAGCCATAAATGAAAGAACAGGAGGAACCTCCAGAAAAAGCTAAATGAAATGGAGGCAAAGAGTCTATCAGATATAGAGTACAAAGTAATGGTTATAAAGATGCTCAAACAATTCAGTGAGAACTATAAGAAACTTAATGAGGACTACAAAAAACTTAGTGGGAACTACATCAGGATGAACAATGATATAGAAACCATGAGTAAGAGCCAGTGGGAAATACAGAATGACATAGCAGAAATAAAGAGTACCCTAAAAGGGGAAAAAAGTAGATTACAAGAAGCTGAGGAATGAATCAGCGAATTATAAGACAAGATAAAAAAAATCCTATTTAAAATGTCCTACTTAAAAGTCATGAGGAAAAATGTAGGTGAATTGTTGGACAACATGACATGGAGCAACACCCACATCATAGGAATAACAGAGGGAGAAGAAAGTAAGCAGAGGATAAAGAACATGTCTGAAGAAATAGTAACAGAAAATGTCACTAACCTGGTGAAGGAAAAAGTCACACAATTTCAGGAAACACAAAGAGTCCCAATCAAAATTAACACTAGACTCACAGCAAGACACATCATAATTAAAACAGCAATAGTTAAAGACAAAGAAATCATTTTAAGGGCAGCAAGAGAGAGACAGTCAGCTACCTACAAGGGAGCTCCCATAAGGCTCTCAGCTGATTTCTCAACAGAAACACTACATGCCTGAAGGGAATGGCAAGAATTATTCAAAGTGATGAAAAGCAAGGACCTGAACCGAAGACTACAATATCAGGCAAGGCTATCATTCAAAACTGAAGGTGAAACAAGGAGCTTCCCAAACCAAAGAAAAAGGCTAAAGGAGTTTATTACCACCAAGTCAGCATTACAAGAAACGTTAAAGAGAGTGCTGTAATAATAAGAAGAAATATATAGAGAGAAGAATAGGCACAAAAATAAAAATGGGAATAAATAAGTACAAATCAATAATAACCTTAAATGTAAATAGATTAAATGCTCAACTCAAAAGACATAGGGTAGCTGATTGGATAAGAAAACATGACCCATATATATGTTGTCTACAAGAGATCCACCGAAAAACAAAAGACTCTCACAAGATGAAAGTGAAGGGATGGAAAACATTTTCCAAACAAATGGAATCAAACAAACAAACAAATGAAAGCTGGGGTAGCAATACTCATATGTGACAAAATAGACATAAAAATAAAGGCCATAACAAGAGACAAAGAAGGTCACTGCATAATATCAAAGGGATTGGTCCAACAAGAGAATATAACCCTTCTAAACATATCTGTGCCCAATAGAGGAATAACAAATATATTTTAAAGCTCCTAGAGGATTTTAAGGGAGAGATAGACAGCATTACAGTCAGAATAGGTGAGTTATCACCCCACTGGCACGACTGGATGGATCTTCCAGGTAAAAAATCAGCAAGGAAACAGCAACCTTAAATCACAAAATAAATGAGATGGATTTAAATGATATTTACAAAACACTTCACCCCAAATCTACATAATATACATTCTTCTCAAATACACATGGAATATTATCAAAGAGAGACCGTATGTTAGGACACAAAATAAGCCTTTACAAGTTCAAGGAGATTAAAATAACAACAAGCATCTTCTCAGATCACAATGGCATAAAACTAGAAATCAGCTACAAAAAAACCCCAAAAAACCTCAAAAACATTCAAACTCATGGAGGTTAAATAACATGTTATTAAACAATGAATAGGTATCAATGAGATCAAGGAAGAAATAAAAAAACACCTATAAACAAATGAAAGTGACAACACAAGAATGCAAAATCTATGGGACACAGCAAAAGCAGTCCTGAGAGAGAAGTTCATACCATTATAGGCCTACCACAAGAAACAAGAAAAAGCTCAAATAAACTATCTAACCCTACAAATGAAAGAATTAGAAAGAGAAAAACAAGAAAAGCCCAGGGTAAGTAGAAGGAAGAAAGTAATAAATATCAGAGTGGAAGTAAATTATACAGAGACAAAAAAAAAACCCCACAAAAATACAAAAGATCAATGAAGCCAAGAGTTGATTCTTTGAAAAGATAAACAAGATTGATGGAAACTTAGCCAGATTCATCAAGAAACAAAGAAAGAGGACCCAAATATAGAAAATAAAAAATGAAAGAAGAGAAGTAACAAATGACACCGCAAAAATACAAAGGATAGTAAGAAAATACTATGAACAACTATATGCCAATAAAATGGAAAACCTGGGCAAAATGGAAAAATACCTGGAAACATGCAATTTTCCAAAACTGAATCAGGAAGAATCAGAAAACCTGAATAGGCTGATAACAACTAATGAAATTGAAACAGTAATAATAATTTTAAAAAACTCCCAGCAAACAAAACTCCTTTACTGGATGTCTTCACAGACAAGTTTTACCAAACATTCAAAGAACTTAAACCTATCCTCCTCAAACTATTCCAAAACACTCAAGAGAAGGGAAGACTTCCATGCTCTTTTTATAAGGTCAGCATTATCCTAGTTCCAAAACCAGATTAAGACACTACAAAGAATGAAAATCACAGGCCAATATCCCTGATGAACATAGATACTAAAATCCACAAGAAAATATTAGCGTATCAGATCCAGCAACACATTAAAAAGATCATACACCATAATCAAGTGGGGAGTTTTCTGGGGATGCAAGGCTGGTACAATACTCACAAATCAATAAATGTAATACATCAGCTAAACAAATAAAGGATAATAATCACATGAGCATATCAATAGATGCAGAAAAAGCATTTGACAAAATCCAGCACCCATTCTTGATTAAAAAAAAACAACAAAAAAAAAAAACGAAAAACAAAACAAAACAAAAAACTCTCATCAAAGAGGGAATAGAGGTACCAAAACTCAACATAATAAAGGCCATATATGACATACCTTCAGCCAACATTATACTCAATGGGCAAAAACTATAAGCATTTCCCCTAAGAACAGGAACAAGACAGGGATGTCCACTTCCTCCACTGTTATTCAACATTTTACTGCAAGTCCTAGCCACAGTGATCAGACAAAAAGGAAAAAACAAAAGGCATCCAAATTGGAAAAGAGGAAGTAAAAAAGTCATTATTTGCAGATGACATGATATATTGTACATAGAAAACCCTAAAGACTCCACCAAGAAACTGCTAGATTTAATGAATGAATTCAGCAAAGTAACAGGATACAAAAATAACATCTAGAATTCAATAGCATTTTTATGCATGAATAGTGAAGTTTCAGACAGAGAAACTAAGAAAATAATCCCATTTTCCACTGCAACAATAAAAATAAGATACATAGGAATAAACTGAACCAAGGAGTAAACACCTATACTCAGAAAACTAAAGGACTTTGAATAAAGAAATAGAGGAAGATACAAATAAGTGGAAGCATATACCATGTTCATGGAATGGAAGACTTAACACTATTTTTTTTGTTTTGATTTATCTCTATTGTCGAAAGTATTAAACATGTCCCCTTTTTCCCTCATTGATCACCTCCACCCTGAACTCCCCATTCCAGGTCATCACCATACTATAGCCTGTGTCAACGGTTTATGCACATATGCATGTAAGTTCTTAGGTTATTCTCTCCACTCCCCCCCTACTCCCCCCTTCCCACTGAAATTCATCAGGCTGCTCCATGGTTGTATGTCTGTGGATCTGTTTTGTTCATTGACTTATTTTGTTCATTAGATTTCACATATGGGTAAGATCATGTGATACTTGTCTTTCTCTGGCTGGCTTATTTCACTTAGCATAATACTCTCCAGGTCCCACTATGCTGTCTCAAAGGGTAAGGGATCCTTCTTTTTAACAGCTGCATAGTATTCCATGGTGTAAATATCTGAGATGTTTGCTATGATTTCAATCTTCTTGAATTTGTAGAGACTAGTTTTGTGCCATAACATGTGGTCTGTCTTTAAGAATGTCCCATTTGCACTTGAAGAGAATGTATATTCTGCAGCTTTAGGGTGAAATGTTCTGTAAATGTCAATTAAATCCATCTGATCTAGTGTGTCATTTAGAGTCACTGTTTCCCTGTTGATTTTTTGTCTGGAAGATCTAACCAGTAAAGTCAGTGGGGTGTTAAAGTCTCCTACTATGACAGTATTGCTCTCTATCTTTCCTTTAAAGTCCTCCAGAAGTTGTTTTTTGTTTTGCTTTTTCAGCTTGTGTGTGTCTTTTGTTCTGAGGTGGAACTCTTGTATGGAGCATATATTTGGGCCATGTGTTCTTATCCATTCAGCTACCCTATGTTTTGACTGGGAAATTTAATTCATTTATATTTAACTACTACTGATAAGTACTTATTTATTGCCATTTTATTTCTTCGTGTCTATGTCTCTCATTCTCTCTATTTCAACTTCTTGTTACAGCAGTCCCTTTAACATGTCTTGCAATGCTATTTTGGTGGTTATAAACTCCTTTAGCCTTTTTTTGTCTGGGAAGCTCCTTATTTCACCATCTGTTTTGAATAATAACCTTGCTGGATAGAGTACTCTTGGTTTCAAATCCTTGCTTTTCATTATCTTGAATACTTCATGTCATTCCTTTTTGGCCTGTAGAGTATCTGATAGAAATCAGCTGACAGGCTTATGGGAGGTCCTTTGTAGGTAACAGATTGATTTTCTCTTGCTGCCTTTAAGATTCTCTCTTTGTCTTGAATTTTTTTTTTTTTTTTTTTTTTAATTCTGATGTATCCTGGAATGGGACTCTTTGGGTTCTTCTTGCTTGGGACTCTCTGTGCCTCCTAAACTTGTGTGATTTTTCCTTTAGCAGGGTAGGGAAATCTTCTGCTATTATTTCTTCAAACAGGTTCTCTAACTCTTGCTTACTTTCTAAATCTTCTGCCACTCCTATGATGTGAATATTGTTACATTTCATGTCATCCCACAGCTCCCTTAGATTGTCTTCCTGTTTTTTAATTGTTTTTCCTTTTTGGTTCTCTGATTGAGTGATTTTTTTTCTACCCTGTCTTCTAATTTGTTGATCTGATCCTCAACTTCCCCTAATCTGCTGTTCATTCTTTCCTTTTTTTTTTTTTTTTAATTTCTCCTATGTCATTCTTAATTTCCTTCATAGTTTCCATTTCTTTTATTCTTTCACTTGGGTCTTTTTTTTTTTTTTATCTCCCCATTTTGACTGCCTATTTGGATTTGTTTCTATGTATTAGATAGATATGCTAGGACTCCCAGTCTTTTGGATGGTCTCTGATGCAGGCCAATGTCAGGCACTCTTTGTAACTGGCCTTTAGTACCCTGTTTGAAACATTCACAGAACTTCACAGCTTGTGGTTCCCTCTGCTGGGGCTGGGTGAATTTGAAAAGGACCAAGATGTGCACCAAGGTGTGCATATCCAAGCTTGGGTCCAGAAGTAAACCAGGCAAAGACTCAAAGCACCCAAAAGCTGATTGCTATTTAGACTCTTATTGAGTCTCAGGTTTTAGAAACTCCACAGGGTGGGTTGAGAGGTTTTCAATGTGTGCGGCAATTGCTTCTTCCCAGGCAAAAGCTGCTTGGATTGTAAAAGTCTGCCTAAGAAAGATGTCCTCTACAGTATGGGTGAATGACTCAGCACAGGCATCCAGATGGCTGCCCCTGAGCTCCATCCCTCAAGCCAGTACCCACATCCTCTCCCCACATAGCTGCAGTCCACTCTTCCCTCGCTCTGCCAGAGCCCAAGGTCAGTGGCTGCACATGAAACTTTCTGTGTTGCCCCTTTAAGAGGGTGCCTGCATTTCTAGTTGTCTCTCCCTGGCAGACAGAAATCCCACTGATTTTCACAGCCAGATGTTATGTGGGCACCTTTCTCAGTTCTGGTGCACTGGACTGGGAAGCCCACTTTGGGGTCCCAGAGTTCTCAGTGGGAAACTCCCATAGCTGGGATATCCCTCCAGAACTTCAGCTGCTGCCTGTGGGAGCCCAGCCAGCCTTCTTGAGTCCCCATACTTCCTGCCAGTTTCTATGTGGTCTCCACTTTATGTCTTTGGTTATGAGGGTGCTCTCCATTTTGTCTTTGGTTGATTATTCAGGATAGTTTTTCTACATTTTAGTTGTAATTCCAGTTTCATCCTGGGAGAGTGTCACTGTAGCTTCCACTCAATCTGCTGTCATCTTGGAACCTCTCAGAATCAACATTATTAAAATGTCCATACTACTCAAAGCAATCTATAGGTTAATTTAATCCTTATTAGAATATCATCAGAATATTTTGCAGATCTAGAACAAATATTCCAAATATTTATATGCAACCCAAAAATACTCATAATATCAGCAGCAGTCTTGAGAAAGAAGAACAAAGTTGGAGGGATCACTATACCAGTTATCAACCTATACTACAAAGCCACTGTAATCAAAATAGCCTGGTACTGGCACAAGAACAAGCATATAGATCAATGGAACAGAACAGAGAACAGAGAAATTGATCCATACCATTAAGGTCAATTAATATTTGACAAAGGAATCAAGAATATACAGTAAAGTAAGACAGTCTCTTCAACAAATGGTGTCAGGGAAATTGGACAGGTACATGCCAAAGATAAAACCAGACCACCAACTTACACCATACACAAGAATAAACTCAAAATATATAAAAGAATTAAATGTAAATCATGAAACCATAAAAGTCCTAGATGAAAACCTAGGAAGTAAAATCTCAGACATCTCATGTAGGAGAATTTTCACTGATACATCTCCTAGGGCAAGAGAAACAAAGGGAAAAAAATAAACAAGTTGGACTTTATCAAACTAAAGACTTCTACACAGCAAATGAAAACATCATTGAAATGTAAAGGAAACCCACAGTATGGGAGAACTTATTCAATGATACATCTGATAAGGGGTTAATTTCCAAAATATATAAAGAAATCATACAATTCAACAAATGGAAGACAAACAATTCAATTAAAATGTGGGCAAAGGACCTGAATAGACACTTCTCCAAAGAGGACATACAGACATGTAAAAAAAATGCTCAGTGTCACTAATTATAAGAGAGATGCAAATTAAAAGTACAATGAGGTATCTATCACCTCCCATCTGCCAGAATGGCTACCATCAGTAAACCAACAAACAAGGGCTGACAAGTATGTGGAGAAAAGGGAACCCTAGTACACTGCTGTTGGGAATGCAGACTGGTGCAGCCACTGTGGAAAACAGTATGGGGTCTCCTCAAAAAATTAAAAATGGAACTGCTTTTTGACCCAGCAACCCCACTTCTGGAAATATATCCTAAGAATCCTGAAACACCAATCTGAAAGAATATATGCTCCCCTATGTTCATAGCAGCACAATTTACAAAAGCTAAGATCTGAAGGAATATATGCACCCCTACGTTCATAGTGACGTTATTTACAAAAGCTAAGATCTAGAAACAGCCCAAGTGCCCATCAGTAGATGAATGGATAAAAAGCTGTGGGACATTTACACAATGGAATACTATGCAGCTGTAAAAAAGGAAGGATTCTTACCCTTTTCAACAGCATGGATGTATCTGGAGACCCTTATGCTAAGTGAAATAAGCCAGTCAGAGAACTACAAATGTGACATGATCTCACTTATATGGGAAATCTAATGAACAAAATAAACTGATTAATAAAATAGGTCTAGAAGTATGGATGCATGGACTAGACTGAGAGATCTCAGAGGGGAGAGGGGTGGGAGGACAGGAAGAGATAATCCAAAGAATTTATAAGCCTATATGCATAGTCCATGGACACAGAAGAGTGTGGTGAAGGCCTGGTGTCGGGGTGGGGTGTGAGGTGGAGGGAAGGAAATGTGGGAAAATAGTGGATATCTGTAATAATGTCAACAATAAAAAATAAGTGTAAAAAAAATTAAAAGTATAAAATGGAAAAGAATACTTTGATATTATAGGTGGTCATGAGTCAGAATGTAAGGCAGAATTAAATCTCACAAGGGTCAGGGAAGAAGCCTGAGCAAGGGAGTTAAACAGAGAACAACCCAATAGCCCAGAAAACAGTTATGCCTAGATTCTAGATGGTCTCTTTTACACACGTACCCACATAATGGTAGGCTCCATCTGGTCTTTCTGGTCTTATTTGAGTCCTCCATTCTTAGGAGACCAGTCTCACTTTTGCCTTTTACTATGCTTGTTTCCATGACACTTAGGAGACACAAAGAAGGGTGTGTTTCCATCTCCTAGGAGACCTGACTATGAGTAGTAAGTGGCCTTGAGAACTACTGCTCCCCAAAGTTCCTTGTCCCATGAGGGATCCAGGTGTCTAATTAACTAACATTGGTGTCAGGTCTTTCAAATTCTTTTTTTAAAAATATATCTTTATTGATTTCAGAGAGAGGAAAGGAGAGGGAAAGAGAGAGAAACATCAATGATGAGAGAGTCATTGATCGAATCTGCAACCCGGGCATGTGCCCTGGCTGGGAATCGAACCCTGATCGCCTGGATCCCAGGTAGATGCTCAACCGCTGAGCCACGCCCTGCTGGGTTCAAATTCTTATCATTGTGTGGCTTGCTAGAGAATTTCCTTTTCATTTCTTAAGAAATATATCTTTATTGATTTCAGAGAGAGGAAGGGAGTGGGAGAGAGAGAAAGATAGAAACACCAATGATGAGTCATTGATCGGCTGTCTCCTGCACGCCCCCAACTGGAGATGGAGCCAGCAACCTGAGCACGTGCCCAGACCAGGAATTGAACCTCGATCTCCTGGATCTTAGGTTGATGCTCAACCGCTGAACTATCCTTTTCATTTTGTATGTGCCTACTAGATTTGTTGTTCTCAAATTTCGGTGTACATCGGAATCCCTTAAGAAACTTGTTTAAAATACAGATTTTTAAATCCAATCCAGAAAGATTAGAAATCAAACATGGTCCAGACATCTGACCTTTCACAATCTGTAAATGTGGTTTTAAAATGGGTTTTAAAACATTCTGTGGACCAATATTTTGTTTGTCAAACAAAAACATATCTGTAGCCAAAATTTAGTTATGGGCCAGCAAAGTCCTAATCTAGCCTAGGACCTTCAATTTTTTTTTAATTTATAATCTTCACCTGAGGATATTTTTTCCATTGCTTTTTCAGAGAGAGTGGAGGGGAGCGGGGAGAAGGGGAGAGAGAGAGACAGAGAAAGAGAGGGAAAGAGAGAGTGAAACGTATATGTGAGAGATATCAATTGGTTCCCTCCACCATGCACTCTGACAGGGGCAGGTGATTGAGCCTGCAACCTAGGTACATGCCCTTGGCTGGAATCCAACCCAGGACCCTTCAGTCTGTGGGCCAACGCTTTAACCTATGAGCCAAACTGGCTAGAGCAGGGCCTTCAAATCTTATTTAAATCTTAAAAAAAACACTATGTGGGAGTGACTTTTATTTTTCCTTTTTAAAACTATGTTTAAATAATTTTAGAAGCACATAAACTTTTCAAAAATAGTATCATTCACCTACCTTCCCCCAATGACATCTTACATGGCTATAATTGATCAAATCCTCATTATTAATGTTGATAACATACTGTAACTAAACAATGCAGCATATTCAGTTTTTACATAGGTCTATTAGCATTTTTTCCTGTTTTTGTGCATAGTTCTCTAAAATTTTACCATAAGCCTAGTTTTGTGTAATCACCATCAAATCAGGATACAAAATCACTTTATCACCCCCAAAGAAATTTCTTCTTGCCAGACCAGGCATGGCTCAGTGGTTGAGCATCGACTTGGGATCCAGGCAATCAGGGTTCGATTCCCAGTCAGGGCACATGCCCGGGTTGTGGGCTCGATCAATGACTGTCATCGCTGATGTTTCTATCTCTCTCTCCCTCTCCTTTCCTCTCTCTGAAATCAATAAAAATATTTTTTTTTAAAAAAAGAAAGAAATTTCTTCTTGCTAATCTTTAATAACCATATTATTTCTCTTTGTTCCAACCCCCAGCAAGATAAACTGTTCTCAATCAGTATAATTACATCATTTTGAAAATGTTATATATGTGGAATTATAGAATATGTGATATTTTGAGGTGAACTTTTGTTTTTCACTGAGACTAATGCCATTAAAATTCATCCTAATTTGTTTATTCAATCTTTTGTTATTGATGAGTAATGTTTCATTTACAAATTACTATAATTTGTTCATCCATTAACCTGTTGAAATATATTTCAGTTGTTTCCATCTGGGATTATTGTAAGTAAAGTTGTTATGAACATTTATGTAAAGCTTTATGAAAACATTTTATCTTATCTCTAGAATAAATGCGCAGGAGTACCATCACTGAGTTGTCTAACTGTACATAACTTTATAAATAAATTACAAACGTGTTACCTCAGTGACTGAACCATTTTATATTCCCATCAACAATATTTGAGGGATTTAGTAGCTATGCATCTTTGTCAGCATTTGGTATTGTCAGTATTTACAAATGTTAGCCATTCCAATATATGCACAATAGTATCACATCATGGTTTTAATTTTCATTTCCCTAATGGATAACAATATTGATTACCTTTTTATGTGCTTGTTTGACATCCATCATCTTCTTTGGTAAAGTGTTCATGTCTTTTGTCTATTACTTTATTCTGTTGTTTGTTTTTTGTGTGTTTTTTTTGTTTTGTTTCGTTTTTTGTTTTTTAATATATCTTTATTGATTTCAGAGAGAGTTAAGGAGAGGGAGAGAGATAGATAGATAGAAACATCAATGATGAGAGAGTCATTGATCGAGCCTGCAACCCGGGCATGTGCCCTGACCGGTAATCAAACCCCAATCGCCTGGATCCTAGGTTGACACTCGACCCCCGAGCCACGCCCGGCTGGGCTGTTGTTTGTTTTTTTAATACTGAGTTCAGAGACTTTTTTATGTAATGTAGATAAAAATCCATTTTCATGAATGTGATTTCCATATATTTTTACCAAGTTTAGGGCTTACCTATCCCATGTTTATTTATTTATTTATTTATTTATTGGTTTGTTTTGTTTTTTAAGAGAGATCACTTTCAGAGCAAAAATAATTAATTTTGGTGAGGTTGTTTTAAAATTTTTGTAATCATGATTTTCGTATCATGTTTAAAAATACTGTATAAGCCCAGGTTTTGAAGATTTTCTTCTTTGTTTTATTCCAAAGTATATATTAAGATCAAGATTTATTAAGTTACCTATGGGTTCCACTTTCCCAATATCATTTGTAAAAAAACTATCCTATTTCCAATGAATTACTTTTCCACCATTGTAAAAAATGATTGGCTGTGATCTGTTCTTAAAGAGCCTATAAAGCACCAGAACTTAGGTTCTCCTTCTAATGGTAACTCCTTCTGCTATTTACTTTTACCTTGATTTTAAAGAGACAGCAAAGAATTCCACGATGGCTGTAGAGTAGCTGGAGGCTGTGTCTACTTGCTCCCAGCTTCAAACTGGATTTACAGCTAAATTATAGAGCAGTCAACTTGGAAAACAAATTGAAATATAGCTGATCTGAAATATTATAATCAAGGAGCACAGAGGAAACCATGTAGAGACTGGGCAGAGACACAGAAAGGGAGAGCCTTTCACTCAGGGGCAGCTGAGAAGCCCTAGGTTTATCACCGCTGCAAAACCCCCTCCCTCTAGGAGCATAGAGTCCCAACCCAGAGCAACAGAAACAGTAAGAGGAGCCCGAGTAGCATCAAGCTTTGGGAATCAGTGGGGATTCTGTACACCTGGGAGACTCGGTGGGCACCATCCCAGGGAAGGGGCACTCCCATTGTAGCATCAACCTGGATAGTTTTCTTCAGACTCTGACTGCTAGAAAGGCCTGTTTTGGGGTCTGCTGGATACACAGCAGTGACTTTGAGGGGTCTTATGTTCAGTGGACAGAAACCTAGTCAGTGACTAAACTGTGTGGTTTGGTGGGGAGGAATGGTCTCTCTCACCTTCGGTGCCCGGTTGGTGCCCCTCTCCCCACCTGTTAAGCTGCTTGGCCTGTCTTGTCCTGCTGTTTTCTGTGACACGGTGGAACAGCACAATACTGGGATTTTTCAGTCCATGCTGCTGGTTTTGATGTTGCAAGGGAGCAGGAATTTTGGCCCATTCTGCTGGATTAGGAACCTGAGCGGAGCTGGGAATTTTCGCCCCGCCCTGCTGAGACAAGCTGTGCAGAGATCCGAGTGCCACGCAGGCCTGATTTTCAGCTCCCTCCTGCTTGGCCTGGTGGTGCAGGGATGTTGGGGAGCCACGCAGAGCTGGTTTTTTTGGACTGTATCCCCTGGGGAGGCTTCTGTCCAGGAGCCAGAGGAGCAACTGCTGAGCTCTGGGGCTGCATTGCAGGGAAGTGGATTCAAGCTCCCCTGCGAGTCAGCCCATGTTGCCCTGGGACAGAGAGGAAGTGCCCACCCCCCTCCTACATGTTGTGGCACCATTTCCATTGGGAGGCTGTTTGGATCAGTCCTGCCAGGTTCCAGATACCACCACTGGGCACAGTTCCATGGGGAAGGGAGAGCAGCTCAGAGCAGGGACATTCAAAGTGTAACACCTTTGGAGGTTATTGTCCGGGACTGGACTGGAAACATCCTCAATAGGAGACTTTTTTGATCTATCCCCTGGAGCCCAGGGTGTCTGAGCTTCCTCCTTCAGAGGAGATGGCTGCTGTACCCAACCTGAACCTTCAGCGAACCCCACTGGTGAGGGAAAGTAGAGTTGGAGATTCTGGCAGAGACTGAGAGATTTGGCTTTGAAGCAGAGACTAATTACCCTCTTTGAGTACAACCTCATGGGGGAGATGGAGTAGCTGACTGGCGGAGGTGGCAGAGAGCCTCAACTATCACAGATCTGCTCTCAGCTCTAAGCTGGAAGACACCAGCCTTTTTACACAAACTGACCCCTCACATGCACGCACAGTTCTAGTAGACGCAGACACAAACAGTGACTGACAGTGACCTGCACCTGAAACCAACCCTTGTAGACCCAGAACCAACAAAACCAAAGGTGGGCTTCAGACCACACTAGAGCTCATCCCAGCTAGCCACACAAGCAGCACACCCAAAGGGGAATTCCAACAGGTACCATTCCCTGCTGAAAACAACCCAGTCTCAGGAGGCAGCTCCTGCACAGTGTCTCATACATGATGGTTGAGGTTTACCCCTGTAGTAACTCAGCCTGATGGGTTAACTTCAACAACAAAAGGGACAACAGTGATCAAGCCCCTACTACAACAGGAGGTGCACGTAACCCATAAGACACATTCCTGGAGCACAAAGCTCAGGTGATCTGGAAGACTGTGCAACTGAGCCCAACAGGACACATCAAGAATGCACCTGCACAGGAGCTTGCACACTGTGGTTGGGTTTGAGTCTCACAGTCAGCAACCCTGAAGGTTAATCCCACCCACAAACAAGCCAAGAGCAATCAAAACCCAGTTACAAAAGAATGGCCTACATAACCCATACGAGGGACATTCCTAGGGCACTCAGCTCAGGACATCAAGGAGACTGCACCACTGGGCCCCACAAGACACCTACCACATATGGGCACCCCACAAAGACTGGGAGTCATAACAGTTCTATCTAATACATAGAAACAAACACAAAGAGATAAACTAAATTGGAAGACAAAGAAACAGGCCCCAAATGAAAGGAGGAATCTCCAGAAAAAGACCTAAATGAAATGGAGGCAAGAAAATTATCAGATATAGTGTTAAAAATAATGGTTATAAAAAATGCTCAAAAAACTTAGTGAAAACTACAACAGCATGAAAAAAGACATAGAGACCATGAAAAATAGCAAGTCAGAAATGAAGAATGACATCAAGAATACACTGAAAGGATTAAAAAGTAGGTTCGATGAAGAAAAGGATAGAATCTGTGCTTTAGAAGACAAAGTAGAAAAAAATACCCAATCAGAGCAGGAAAAAGGAAAGATAATTAAAAGCATGAGGATAGCTTAAGGGAACTTTGGGACAACATGAAAGGTAACAGCATCTGCATCACAGGGATACCAGAGGGAGAAGAAAGTGAGCAAGGGATAGAGCAACTGTTTGAAGAAGTAGTGACAGAAATTTTGCCTAACCTGGTGAAGGAAAAAGTCACACAAATTAAGGAGGCACAGAAAGTCCAAATTAAGATGAACCCAAAGAGATCCACACCAATTCACATCATAATTAAAATGCCAAAGGTTAAAGACAAAAAGAATCTTAAAGGCAGCAAGAGAGAGACAGTTACCTACAAGGGAGTTTCCATAAGGCTGTGAGATGATTTCTCAACAGAAACAATTCAGGCTAGAAGGGCTTTGCATAAAGTATTCTAAGTAATGAGAAGCAAGGACCTGCTCCCAAGACCATCTATCCAGCAAGGCTATCATGAAAGAGAGAGAGAGAGAGAGAAGTAGGTATAAAAATGGCAATAAATAAGTACCTATCAATAATGACCTTAAATGAAAATTAATTAAATACACCAATCAAAAGACATAGGGTAGCTGTCTGGCCAGTGTGGCTCAGAGGTTGAGCATCAACTTATGAACCAAGAGATCACTGGTTTGATTTCTAGTCAGGGCACATGTCTGGGTTGCAGACTCAATCCCAAGTAGGGGGCTTGCAGGAGGCAGCCTATCAATGATGTTTCTCTCCCATCTATGTTTCTCTACTCCTCTCCCTTCCTCTCTCTCTAAAATGAATAAAAACATTTTAAAAAGATATAGGATAGCTGAATGGATAAGAAACCATGACCCATATATATTCTGTCTACAAGAGTCCCACCTCAGAACAAAAGATTCACACAGGCTGAAAATGAAGGGATAAAAAAATATTCCATGCAAATGAAAAAAAAAAAAATCTGGGGTAGCAATATTTATATCCGATAAAATAGATTTTTAAAAAGGCCATAAAAAGAGACAAAGAAGGTCACTACATAGTACTAAATGGATTGGTCCAACAAGAGGAAATAAATAACCCTTGTAAACCTATATGCACCCAATATAAGAGCACCTACTATATATTAAAAAACAAACAAACACCTCTTGGTGGATGTCAAAGGAGAGAACAACAGCAGTACAGTCATAGTAGGTGTCTTTAATACTCCACTGCACCACTTGTTAGATTTTCCAGACAAAAAATCAACAAGGAAGCAGTGACCTTAAACGACACACTAGATCAGATGGATTTAATTGATATTTACAGAACATTTCATACCAAAGCAGCAGAATATACATTCTTCTCAAGTGCCCACGGAACATTCTCAAAGATAGGCCACATGTTATGACCCAAAATAACAAATTCAGTAAGACTGATATCATATCAAGCATCTTCTTGGATCACAATGGCATAAAACTAGAAATCAACTACAAAAAAACCCCACCCTCCAAAACATTCAAACACATGGAGGCAAAATAGCATGTTATTAAACAATTAATGGGTTACCAATAAGATCAAGGGAGAAATCAAAAAGTACCTGGAAACAAATGAAAAGAACACAAACAACCGAAAATTTATGGGACACAGAGAAAGCAGTCCTGAGAGAGAAATTCAAAGCATTACAGGCCGACCTCAAGAAGCAAGAAAAAGCTCAAATGAACAGTCTAACCCTACACCTAGAAGAATTAGAAAAAGAATAACAAGCAAAGCTCAGAGTAAGTAGAAGGAAGGAAATAATAAAGATCAGAGGGGAAATAAATGGCATAGAGACTGAAAAGAAAAATACAAAAGATCAATGAAACCAGTAGCTGGTTCTTTGAAACGATAAACAAGATTGATGAACCTTTAACCCAACTCAACAAGAAAAAAAGAGAAGACCCAAATCAATAAAATCAGAAATGAAAGAGGAGAGGTAACAACTGACTGCACAGAAATACAAAGGATTGTAAGAAAATACTACTAACAACTATATGCTAAGAAATTGCACAACCTGAGTGAAATGGACAAATTCCTGGAAACATACAATCCTCCAAAACTGAATCAGGAAGAATCAGAAAACCTGCAAAGACTGATAATAACTAATGAAATTGAATCCATAATTTAAAAAAAAAATCCCAGCAAACAAAAGTCCTCGATCATATGGCTCCACAGGCAAATTTTCCAAACATTCAAAGAGGAAATAAAACTTATTCTCCTCAAACTATTTAAAAAATTCAAGAGTAGGGAAGGCTTCCAAGTTATTTTTATGAAGCCAGCATTATAGTAATTCCAAAGCCAGATAAAGACACTATAAAGAGCCCTGACCAGTATGGCTCACTTGGTTGGGCATTGTCCCATGCACTGAAAGGTTGTTGGTTCAATTCCTGGTCAGGGCACATGCCTGTGTTGTGGGCTCAATACCTGGTGGGGGGCTTGCAGGAGGCATCCAATCAATGTTTTGCTCTCACATCGATGTCTCTCTCTCTCTCTCCCTCTCCTTTCCTCTCTCTCTAAAAGCCAATTAAGAATTTTTTTAAAAGGCATTACAAAGAAAGAAAATTATAGGCCAAAATCCCTGATGAACATACATGCTAAAATTCTCAACAAAGAAAATTAGATCTGGCAATACATTTAAAAGATCATACACCATGATCAAGTGGAACTTATTCCTGGGATGCAAGGTTGGTACAATATCCGCAAATCAATAAATATGATACATCACATAAACAAAATGAAAGGTAAAAATCACATGATCATATCAATAGATGCAGAAAAAGCATTCGATAAAATCCAGGACCCATTTATGATAGAAACTTTCAGCAAACTGGGAATATAGGGCCCATACTTCAACATAATACAGGCCATATATGACAAACCTACAGCCAACATCATACTCAATGGGCAAACACTAAAAGCATTTCTCTTAAGAACAGGAACAAACAGGTATGTCTGCTTTTACCGCTCTAATTTAACATAGTACTAGAAATCCTAGGCATAGCGATAAGACACGAAGAAGAAATATAAGACATCTAAATTGGAAAGGAGGAAGTAAAACAGTAATAATCTGAAAATGACATGATATTGTATATAGAAAACCCTAAAGACTCCACCAAAAAAAACTACTAGACCTAATAAATGAATTTGGCAAAGTAGCAGTTTGCAAAATTAATATTGAGAAATCAGTGGCATTTTTATACACCATTAATGAATTACCAGAAAGAGAAACATAAAAAACCAGTCCCATTTAATATTTCAACAAAAAATAATGTACCTAGCAATAAATATAACCAAAGTGATAAGAGCGCTGTACATGGAAAACAATAGGACAATGAAGAAAGAAATTGAGGAAAACACAAATAAGTGAAAGCATGGATTGGAAGAATTAACATCATTAAAATGTCAATAATACCCAAAGTAATCTATAGATTCACTGCAATTCGTATTAAAATACCAATGGCATATATCACAGTTCTAGAACAAATATTCCAAAAAATTATATGCAACCAAAAAAAAGGCCCCAAATAGCCTCAGCAATCTTGAGAAAGGAGAACAAAGTTGGAGGATTCACAATACCGATATCAATCTATACTACAAAGCTATTGTAGTCAAAACAGCCTGGTACTGGCACAAGAACAGGCATATAGATCAATGGAACAGAACAAAGAGCCCAGAAATCAATCCATATCACTGGTCAATTAATATTTGACAAAGGAGGTAAGAGCATGCAGTGGAGAAAAGACAGTCTCTTCAATATACAGTGTTGAGAAAATTGGACAGGTACATGCAAAAAAATGACATTAGACCACCAACTTGCACCAAAAATAAGAATAAACTCAAAATGGATAAAAGACTTAAATGTAAGTTGCAAGACCATGAAAATCCTAGAAGAAAACATAGGCAATAAAATCTCAGACATCTCTTGTAGCAAAATTTTTACCAATACATCTCCTAGGGCAAGGGAAACAAAAAAATAAACAAATGGGGCTACATCAAACTTAAAAGCTTCTGCACTGCAAAGGAAACCATTAACAAAATGAAAATGGATCCCACTGTATGGGAGAACATATTTGCCAATGATAAATAGGATAAGGTGTTAATTTCCAAAATATATAAAGAACTTATACAACTCAACACCAGGAAGACAAACAATCCAATTAAAAAATGGGCAAGGGACCTGAATAGACACTTCTCTAAAGAGGACATACAGATGGTCAATAGACATGTGAGAAAATGCTCAATGTCACTAATCATCAGAGAGATGTAAATTAAAACCACAATGAGATATCACCTCACACCTGTCAGAATGTTCCATCGATAAATCAGCAACAAGTGCTGACCAGGATGTGGAGAAAATGGAACCCTAGTGAACTGTTGGTGGGAATGCAGACTGGTGCCCCCTTACATACGGCTCTGTGATTACTAGACATTGAGTCACTCACTCCAACAAAATCCTGGGGTATTAGAGATCTATGTAGTGTTTGCCACATGTATAATAAAAAGGACTTCGATGCTGTCTTGGATATTCTTTTCCATCACAGCTTCATGCTGAGTGGTAGCCTTGTTAGGAACTAAACATATGATTAGACAGTCCACAGGCACACATTTTCCCAATGGGACTTACTACTGAATGCAGTGCACACTTATTACATCTAGACCAGTAATCCCCGCTCAAGACAGTCGTTCAATGGACAGCTCCACCAAGTGTCAGCAATCATGAGGAGTTTCCCCTGTTTCCCAGTGCAGCAAATCAAGGAAAGTGATGAACTCAGTTTGGTATGACAAGGCAATGAGAGTGTTTTAGATATCAACAAACTTTCCCCTTTCTTAGTGATCATTGTAACTGTCCCCTAAAATCTTTTGCTTTAGAGGTACAGTTCCAGTCCAGTGACCAAAAACCATAGATGTGGCATAGTTCTCGTATTCTTCTAGATTGAGTTTGTACCAAGCAGCATGGAATGTCACTATACATGCTCAGCTTGATGAACTTAACTGGAATGTATTAATAGATGAATGATCCAGTTAACATGTGGAAAATGATGATAGTGCTGTGGAGTTATAAAGATTTCTGGGTTAATCTGAGGTATAATAACTGTGGGTTTTTTTTAAATTACCTTTATTGTTGAAAGTATTACAAATGTCCTGTTTTTTCCCCCATTGATTCCCTCCACTCTGTACCCCTCCCCCAGGCCTTATCCCACTATTGTCTGTGTCCATGGGATATGCATATATGCATATAAATTCTTATGTTAATCTCTCCCCACCCACTCCTGCCTTCCCTCTGAGATTTGTCAGTCTGTTCCATGCTTCTATGTCTCTGGATCTATTTTGTTCATCAGTTTATTTCATTCATTAGATTCCACATATGAGTGAGAGCATGTGAAACTTGTCTTTCTCTGACTGGCTTATTTCACTTAGCATAATACTTTCCAGGTCCCACCATGCTGTCTCAAAGGGTAAGGGATCCTTCTTTTTTTACAGCCACATAGTATTCCATTGTGTAAATGTCCGAGAAGATGCTTGATATGATTTCAATCTTCTTGAACTTGTAGAGACTTGTTCTGTGTCCTAACAAGTGGTCTATCTTTGAGAATGTCCCACGTGCGCATGAGGAGAATGCGTATTCTGCAGCTTTGGGGTGAAATGTTCTGTATATGTCGATTAAATCCATTTGATCTAGTGTCATTAAGAGTCACTGTTTCCTTGTTGATTTTTGGTATGGGATACCTAACCAGTAAAATCAGTGGGGTGTTCAAGTCTCCTACTATGACTATATTGCTCTCTCTCCTTTAAAGTTCTCCAGAAATTTGTGGCGTTTTTTTGTTTGTTTTTTTCCAGCTTGTGTGAGTCTTTTGTTCTGAGGTGGGTATCTTATAGACAGCGTATATCTGGGTCTTGTTTTCTTATCCATTCAGCTACTCTATGTCTTTTGATTGGATCATTTAATCCATTTATATTTAAGGTTATTATTGATAGATACTTATCTATTGACATTTTATTTCTCTATGCTTATGTTTCTCATTCTATTTCAACTTCTTAATACAGTAGTCCCTTTAACAGTTCTTACAATGCTGGTTTGGTGGTGATAAACTCCTTTAGCCTTTTTTCTTTGTCTGGGAAGCTCTTTATTTCACCATCTATTTTGAATGATAGCTTTGCTGGATAGTGTAGTCTTGGTTTTAGATCCTTGCTTTGCATTACCTTGAATACTTCATGCCATTCCCTTCTGGCCTGTAGAGCTTCTGATGAGAAATCAGCTGACAGCCTTCTGGGAGCTCCTTTGTAGGTAACAGCTTGCTTTTCTCTTGCTGCCTTTAAGATTCTCTCTTTGTCTTGAATCCTTGGCATTTTAATTATGATGTGTCTGGGTGTGGGCCCCTTTGGGTTCTTCTTGTTTGGGACTGTGTGTGTCTTCTGAACTTGTGTGACTTTTTCCTTCACCAGGTTAGGGAAGTTTTCTGCCATTATTTCTTTAAACAGGTTCTTTAACCATTGCTTACTTTCTAGATCTTCTGGCACTCCTATGATGCAAATATTGTTATATTTCATGTTGTCCCACAGCTCCTTTAGACTGTCCACCTGTTTTTTAATTGTTTTTTCTTCTTGGTTCTCTGAGTTATTTTTTCTACCCAGTCTTCTAATTCACTGATCCTATCCTCAGCTTCCCTGAATCTGCTGTTCATTCCTTCCAATGTTTTGTGTATTTTTTTAATTTCTACTATGTCATTTTTAATTTCCTTCATAGTTTCTATATCTTTTGTCATGCTGTTGAGCATCTTTATGATCAGTATTCTGAACTTTACATCTGATAGACTGCTTATCTCCATTTCATTTAGATCTTCTTCTGGAGAATTCTTTTGTTCTTTCACTTGGGTCTTGTTTTTTTTGTCTCCGCATTTTGGTTGCCTGTTTGGATTTGTTTCTATGTATTAGATAGATATGCTAGGACTCCCAGACTTTTGGATGGTCTCTGGTGCAGGCTAATGTCAAGCTCTGTTTGTGACTGGCCTTGAGCACCTTATTTGGAGTTTTTCACACTCCACAGCTTCTGGTTTCCTTTGCTGCAGCTGGGTGTGTTTGGACAGGACCAAGATGTGCAACAAGGCCTGCTTTTCCAAGCCCTTGGTCCAGAAGCAAATCAGGCAAAGATTCACAGCATGCAAAGACTGTTATTCAGTTTCTTACTGAGCCTCAGGTTGTAGAAACTCCTCAGGGTGGAGCCAGAGGTTTTTAAGCAGGGTGAGGCAAATGCTTCCCCCTTAGGCAAAAACTGCTTAGAAGGTAAATGTGTGCCTGAAAAAGATGTTCTCTGCAGTATGGAGAATGACTAAGCACTAAGGTTTAGATTGGTGTCCTCTGAGTTCCATTTCCCCAGCCCCACCCCCCCCCGATTCTCCTCACACTGCTCTAGTCCACTCTGCCTTCTCTCTGCCAGAGTCCAAGGTGAGTGGCTGCACACAAAATTTTGTGTGTTGGCCCTTTAAGAGGGCACCTGCATTTCCAACGGTCTGTCTCTGGAAGATAGAAAACCTGCCGCTCTTCACAGCCAGATGTTATGTGGGCATCTTTCTCAGTTCTCGTGCTCTGGACTGGGAAGCCCACCTTGGGGTTTAGACTGCAGAGTTCTCAGTGGGAACCCCCTACAGCTGAGATATCCCTCAGGACCTTCATCTGCTACCTGTGGGAGCTCAGCCAGCCCTCTCATCCCTCCGCACTTCCTACCAGTCTCTATGTGGTCTTTGTTTTATGTCCTTGGCTATGAGGGTGCTCTCCAGGTAGTATTCAGTTGATTATTCAAGATGGTTTTTCTATATTTTAGTTGTAATTCCAGCTTGGTACTGGGAGAGTGTCACTGTAGCTTCCACTCAATACATCACCATCTTGTATAATAACTGTTTTAAAAGAGGACAGGAAGCCTGCAACTTTTGGGTAATGGGATCTCAAAAGCAAATGGCAGGATGTTGGGGTAATTTTGAGAAAATGATAAGCAAGGCCAAGACAAAAGATAAGATAGCATATGATAAATATATATAACCTTTAAAACTTTGTAGTTTGGAAAAGGCACAAGACGGAAGGAGTGAAAACAGTTGACACAGGTAGTCCTTCAGTGGTCAATATTTAAAGGGCCATTCTTACACACTGCATAGTTTTTATTTATTTATTTATTTTATTGTTCAAAATATTACAGATGTCTCCTTTTCCTCCTATTGTCCTCTTCCACCCCACACCCACTCCCCTCCTCAGGCCTGCACCACACTATTGTCTATGTCCATGAGTGATTGAGTGATGCATATATGCATATAAATTCTTTGGTTTATCTCTACTCCCACCACCACCTTCCCTCTGAAATTCGTCAGCCTGATCCATGCTTCCATGTCACTGAATCTATTCTGTTCAGTGGTTTATTATGTTCTTTACATTCCACATATAAGTGAGATCATGTGATGTTTGCCTTTCTCTGCCTGGCTTATTTTGATATAGAATAAAATTAAAACCCTCCCTTTTACTTTGTTTATGAGAAGCACCTGGCTGCTGGCTTCTCTGTTTAGAGTGGAGTGAGTTAAGACTGCATTCTTCCTTTCCCTTTCTTCCTCCTCCTGTTGTCTATTAATTGGTTTCAGGGTGATTTAAGCTATAAATCCCTTTTGCCTCCTGCCCCCTATCATCCTATCACTCCCTGTGCACCAACCCCCATCCTGTGTGCTCAGGCATGCTCAACTAGGAGTATCCGAGTAGAGATAAGACTAGCCTGTGACTATGTTTAGAAAGCCTCTTTGTTCTGTTTTAAACTCTGAACCTTTATAAACTGTAAACTGTCTTGTAGAAGGGGCTCAGACTTTAGAGTTGGACTCCTCTGGGCCCGCCGGCATAAAATAAACCTCCTGAACCCCCAGCCTCCAAGTGCAGCTTGGTCTTTCCGTAAGGTGAACATCTCTGGTTCTGCAACAATATGTGGGATATAAAACTGAAACTTATGGAAACAAACAGCAGTGCGGTGGTTGCCAGAGGGAAGGGGGTCAGAGATAAAGCTGGGGTCTTAATATATGGTGACAGGAAAAGATTTGACTTTGGGTGGTGGGCACACAATGCAATATACAGATCTTGTAACATAGAAACCCACACCTGAAACCTATATGATCATATTAACCAATGTCACCCCAATAAATTTAATAAAAAATAAAAAGAAATGATTCAAGGCTTCAGTTAGCTAGCAGCTTTACTACAGGTGGCAGAGTAGTTAATAGAGTTTCCCTGAAATATGTAAAATACACTTTTTCATTTAAAGATTGCCCTGTACGGGTGGCTCAGTTGGTTGGAGAGTCATCCCACACATCAAAAAGTTGGTGTGTTTGATTCCTGGTCAGAGCACATACCTAATTGTGGGTTTGATCCCTGGTCAAGCAAATAGGGGAGGCCACTAAATCCATTACCAAAGAAAACACTTTGTTTATCCAAAGAAAACAAAAACACTAACTTAAAATGATACATGCACCCCTATGATCACTGCAGCATTATTTACTATAACCAAGATAAGGAAGACAAATACTGCATGATTTCACTTACAGGTGGTATCTAGATGCTGAAGCCTTCCACAGGTCCTGTAGAATAGTGACTGGGGTATCCATCTAACAGAGCCATAAAAGTTTGGTTCTCTCCCCTCACCATGATTCCTCAGCCTACTTAGATGGATACATATGGCATTTGATCTCCACTGTGGACAGAGAGGACTCAGCTTCATCTCTAATCATTTTTCTCCTCATAGTGGTAGCTGTGGTTGAGTTAAAGGAGAGGGAAGGTTCAGGAAGCAAGAAGGTAGAGAGTAGTCCTGTAGTATTAGAAAGGCTTTGCATTATATGTAAGATGTGAAACCATAAAATTCCTAGGAGAAAATATAGGCAATAAACTCTTTGATATTGCTTTTAGCAATATCTTTTTTGATATGTCTCCTCAGGCAAGGGCAACAAAAGTAAATAAATGGGACTACATCAAACTAAAAAGCTTTTGCACAGTAAAGAAAATCATCAACAAAACAAAAAGACAGCCTACTTTAATATCCGAAGTATATAAGGAACTCATAACACTCAAAAAGCAAACAATCCATTTAAAAATGGGCAGAAAACCTGAATAGGTATTTCTCCAAAGAGGACATACAGATGACCAAAAGACATGAAAAGATGCTCAAAGTCACTAATCATCAGAGAGATGCAAATTAAAATCACAATGAGATATCACCTCATACCTGTTATAATGATTGTCATCAATAAACCAACAAATAACTAGTGCAGGCAAGGATGTGGAGAAAAAGGAACCCACGTACACTGTTGGTAGAATTATAAATTGCTGCAACCACTATGGAAAACAGTACAGAGCATCTTTAAAAAATCAAAATGGAGCTGCCATATGACCCAGCAATTCTGCTTCTAGGTACTTATCCAAAGAAAACAAACACTCTAATTAAAAATGATACATGCACCCCTATGTTCATTATAGTATTATCTACTATAACTAAGATAAGGAACACAAATACTTATAGGCAGTATCTAAAAAACTAAGCAAAACATATGAATAAATAAACCAGAAAAACAGACCCATAACTATAGAGAACAAGTTGACAGTTACCAAAGGGGAGGAGGTTAGGTGGATGGGTGAAATAAAAAATAATAAATAAATGAAAGAAAGAAGAAAGAAAGGAAGAGAAGAGGAAGGGAAGGAGAAAGGAAGAAAGGAAGAGAGAGAGAAGAAAGAGAGAGGGAGTGTTCCAGTGCCATAGAAGGAGAGAGCAGCTCTGTACCTTTAGGAAGGCTTTCCATTTGCTTTCAATTCCGTGTGACATAGTGGCTGCTTGTGTCTCATGCAATCTCAGTTTCCATGTTTTCGGATGACTCAATGATCTATATCAGGTGGCAAAATCCTCATGGCTAACATCATCTATTTTAGCCTTAGACAATGTTTTGACTCAGCAAGCACAATAACATTATTTTTTCAGTAAAAATGGGTTTCAAAAGCACACTGGCTGACTTGGCTCACACAGCAATAAACTTATGTGATAAATTCACAATAACCTAGAGTGTCTGCTACCTCATTAGTAAAATAATATCTCTTATTTTCTCACATGATTTCAAGATAAGAGAAAGGGAAGTTTTCCAGGGCTATGGGATTGATTAACAAGAATTTATCTACTTTCTTTGATTCAGTTTCTTATTCTTTGGTAGTTAACTTCATTAGTAAAATCTTGGGCAGTAAGAGCCCAAATACTATTTAATGACTCATATATGATATACATAGGAGATAGGTTGTCTTAGAAAATCTCTCCAAGAGGGCCAAAATTACCTTAAGCGGACAGTAACCACTACTAAAACCGACCAGACAAACAAAAAGTAATTGAGTGATTTGCTGTCATCTCTGAAAGTATTTAAGATTTGTATGATCACGTGGTAGATGGGCTGAGTAATGAGACAGCCCTACTGTTTAAATTCTTCACTTATAAGCATTTTTTGCCCAATCCTCACATCTCCAACTTCAACTAGCAAAAGTTCTGCCCGTGGTTCTTGTGATTTAAGTTCCTTTAACTCGCAGTGTCATTGTGTGTCTCTCACTGTTATCTGAAGACAGATAAAAAATTCTACTTACCCAGGATCACTCTTAGCACTATTTGTTACAATGGAGCGAGCCTGAGGTTAATGAACAGATGGAGGCCTCACCAAGAGTTGAATTTGCAACAAACAATGCATAGTTCCAGAGTCTGCCTTTCAATCTACTCCCTGGTATGCATCCTGCAACCACTTCTTCAATTCTTCCTTCCTTAATAAGAATTTATTATTCACAGCAACAGTGATAGCCAGAGTATCAGCAATTTCATCCTAAATCCCTGAGCCCCACTTACCATAGGGTGATGCAAAATGGACCCCTGACATATCTGTATAATAGATAGCATTAGAGGAAAGGAAACTTTACTTTAATTAACCTCATCTTTTATAATGGGCAGTAAACATGCCTTCAGACATTATGGTTATTATATTGTGACAAGCATTCCTGACCATTGTTACAAAGGGAACCACTATCTCATCTTACAAAGATGTTTGTTATCCAAACATTCTTCAAAGTAAGGCAGCAAACAAGACATTCATCGGTTGCTTGCAAAATGTATAGAAACATGAAAGATCCATACAGAACTGTCTTCCAACAATGTAAAAAGTAAAATTGCTGGAAATATCCCATCTTCAAACTCACTATATAATGGCAAATTTATCTCCATATGATCTCCTAACAACAATGTATAGATTCTTCCATTTGTTTATCTATTGACAAGACATTTTCAAACTTCATACATGTTGCTAATCTGATGCATATGAAATTGCAGGTAATTTTAATTTCCATTTTTCTGATTATTGGTGAGACACATAGAGTCAAGAAATATTGCTGAGCACCAAATATGCACCAGATCTTATTTTAAGTATCTGGGATACATAGGTGAAAAAAAGAAGGAAAATCACATACTTACGTACTTTATATTCTGACAAGTGTAAAAACAATACACTTATTAACAAAGTAAATTATATAGTACCTTAGAAGATGACATATGTTATGGAAAAGAGATAAGGTAACTGGGAGCAGATTAAGATAAGGCATGTTAATTGACAATATGATGTATTTTTTGAAATGTCTGTTAATATTTTTGCTAAATTCTCTATAATCTGTTTGATTCATTCTTACTGAATATATTTTTATTTACTTCACTCATTTTAACAATTGAAATTTATAGTCTAATCTTTTTTTGCCCAAATGTTTTCTGGGATGAATTTTAAAATGAGATGGGTTCATATATTAGTGTAATCAAATTTGTCAAAAATTTTATCAATATCTATGCATTTTGTCCCTTTAAGAAATTTTCCACATTCCCATTAGAAAAACTATAAACAGTCTCTTCCATTTTAACCTAAAAATTTTATAAATGTTTCTTTCCAAATTTAAATATTAACCTTTATCCACTTGGAATTTATTTTTTGTACAAGGTGTGATGAAGAGCTATGTTTACTATTTGGCCTATGAAAAACAGATTAATCTAGCACCATTTATTGAATAAAAAGAAATTTCTCATTCATGTGAAATGTTACTTATTATGATTCCAGTTTCATGCATGCCAATCAGTTTCTAGGTATCTCCTCTGTTTCACTGATATATGAGTCCTGCCTGTTTTAATCCTTACAATCCACACAAAATAGTCTCTAGAGTTTTCCAGAAGGATCTGGTTAAAATGTGAGAAAAATCACGTGACAACTCTTAAAAATACCCCCCCCCCCAATCACAATCAATGTAAAAGTCAAAGTCATTCCAGCACCTCCAAGGCTCTAAGCTATCTGCTTCTCCCGGATCCCAACCACCTCTCTGAACTCACTTCTTTTTTTAATCCTTACCCAAGGTTATTTTTTCCATTGCTTTTCAGAGAGAGTGGAAGGGAGGGAGAGAGAGAAACACTGATGTGTATCCTCGAATAGGGCTGCAACCAAGGTACCTGCCCTTGATCTGAATCAAACCTGAGACCCTTCAGTTCCAGGGCCGACTCTCTAACCACTGAGTTAAGCTGCCCATGACTGAACTCACTTCTTGATATTCTCTACCTCGCTAGCTCAGCTTCAGCCATGCTAGTATCCTCAGTGTTTCTGGAACATGGCAGGTCACAAGTGTCTTGGGAGCTCACCACTCGCATCCCCCTGCCTGGAATGCTCCTTCCCCAGACATGCACAGGGCCAGTCCTCTCATTGCCTTTAGGTCTTTACTCAAAAGCCATGTTCTCAGTGAGGCTCTCCTGGCCTCCCTATCTAATCAATTTCACACTCCTGTCTGGAATTTCCATTCCCCATTCTTGCTTTCCTTTTTTGCCTTCTTAACACTTATCAACTTGAAAATGCTTTACATTTACTCACTTTATCTTGGCTACTGTCTGGTAAATGAAAATGAAAGTTCCATGAGGGTAGGATTATTTTGTTTCTTTTGATCATTACCACATCGTAAGTGCCTGTGCCTAGAAGACTGCCTGACAGAGCGTTACCTGTAGTGACTATTGATGCGATGAAAATAAAATAATCAAATTAAAAACAAACTCAAAATAAGCCCAAAGGGGAGCTAGGCAGTTTTCCCTGGGCCTCGCCTCAAAGCGATACACACAAATGACTCTGGGGGACAACTGGGCATTTTATTTATTAGAGTGAAGAAGACCAGCTGTGGGCTCAGCCAACTTGAGAGAGCATTCTGAGTCTATAATGGGCTGAGCCCTTCCTCAGACCCAGCTGCTTGTATCCTTGTAGGAATGTGGACCATAATCCTTAGTTTGCTGTTGTTTTTTTACAGGTGAGCCAGAAATAAGAAATCACCCAAAAGTCTAAGTAGCTATATAAACATAGCAAACTATGTTAGTAGAAAACAAAATCAGGAAGATCAAATGAGGCATGACAGCTGGCTGAAATTGGCTCATGGGTGTCCTGCAGGTGATTGTCACACTAAACTGAGTAATATATGAAAGAAAATAAATCCCTGCTATGGTGAGGTGGGCTTGCCTTGTGTCATTCTTGAAGCAAACAGCTTCAGGTCATGTTGGGTGCAGAAGGAGCAGGCATTACTAACTTCTTTCAACATTTGGAAGCTCCCGCCTCGCCCTCCCACTGCTATGCATGGAGTTAAGTTGAATCTGGACAGTAGGGAGTAACCAGAACTCTACCGTTAAGGCGGGGGTATATTTTGGTGAAGTGTGAGATGTGTAAACCACAGAGAGGGTTCTGAGGGGAACCTCCATGGTGGAACTGGGGAAAGGCAAGGAGGAGAGGAAGAGAAGGGCCCATGTGTCCGGACACCATATCTCTGAGGGACTTTAGTGCGGTTACTGCAACCTCTCACCAACAACCACTACACCTCTATGTGGCAATAGTGTCCAAGGAGTTAGTTAAACCAAGCCACAAACCCCAGCCTGACTTCCCCATGCCATCTATCTCACCTGGAAACACAACTGCACAGACTTCCATCACTGCTCCCCATGTGCTTGGGGTGGGCAAATCTGGCCAGGAGTTCCCTGTGAAGAGTCAGTAGCCACCTTGTTGGGATACAATAAGCCAGCTTGTTCGGATACAGTCAACAGTGGGGCTTCTGGGGGCAGCAGACCTCAATTTGGTGGAGCACTGGCTGGAGCCACCTGTCGTTTCAGGCTGCTACTGAGAGAAGCATGGACTGTCATGCTCCACGCCCTGGAGAGAAACAGTAGGTGCAATCCTCTGATGCCTCTCCTCTCTGTAGGGAGGTAAGGTACAGCCCAGCCAGGGACAGGACAATGAAGGGACTGATGTACATGGCTTCTGCAAGGTTCATTTTTTGTGCATAAAATACTTTCCAAATGCAGTGGCCCAGCTTTTAAGTTCTGAGAGCCCCACTGACCCAATCCCCACAGAAACTGTTTATACGGTGTAGGGTAAAGGAACGAAGACCTTCAGGTCCCTGATTTACTACACCTGGGTCCTCTGGGAAATGTGAGGCCACCCACAGCCACATGCTTAAGTGCGCAGCGTCAGTGTGTTTAGGCTGAGGGTTGGGGGCTCTGCTTTGCAGTTGTGGCATGAATTCCCTGAAATAAAAGTTTTAGGTATAACCTTGGCTCCTGCTTAACCCTTGAGTCATCCCTGTCAAAATACCCTTCTAGGGAACCTCCAATCCATCTGGTTTCTTTGAAAGTTGCCACATCCTTTGTGCACAGAGCCAGGGACAGCGATGTGGATACTGTCGGAAGTCCAAGTTTTTCCTGGGCCTTGCCATCTCTCATGAGTCCCACTCCCCACACCTTTTTCTGTATTCTCACTGCCTTGGTCAGTCTTTCTTCTTAGAGTTCCTCCTTCCTCAGTATCCCTGGCCCTTGGCCCCTCATACATGCATAGGCTCTCCCTTAGAGTATCCTTTAGCCTCTCCCCAAATCCCTGCCAACTTTGTCTTTCTCCCTTGCTCTGGACCCCTTCTGAGCTTTTTTTGTGCCCCTCTCTACTCAATTTATTCTGTCTGTTTTCCTCTAAGCCCCAAGGTCTCCCTCTCCCTCTGTTATTCTTCACCACCTCCCAGTTGGGTGCCTCCCCCTCCTAAGACATCCCTCCTCCCAGGGAGCCCCTCCATTTCTGGCCCCTCCCCACTTCTTCCTAAGCAGTCACTTCTCCTTTCCCCTCCCCCCACAGCCCATCTCTGGTTTCTTCTCCTCCCTCCTCCCTAGACTAGGCCAGCTAAGTCTTATTCCATTTTTAGATGACTGATTAGATACTAGCTGAACTTTATTCACAGCCTGAATTTACAGCTGTCCCTTCCTTTCATGCCCCATCCACCAAACACACCCAATCTGTTCAACATGATAAAGTCCTTACACACAGCAAGTCATGTCCACACACATTTGTATTTTTCAGAACAAAACAACAGTTATGCTGGCAAAGATGCTGAATTAACGGGGACCCTTAAGCTTCCAAAACACTGAAAAGCAACATTATTTTGCATGTCCACAAAGTATACATCTGTTTTCACAAATGTGGCAAAGTGTACCCTAACAGTTAGGACTTTTTCACCAAATCATAGACATAGATATGGAAATCATCATCAAACTTGATGAAGTACACAGAGGGTTTGGCTTCCACTTGGTGAATGACCATGCCAATCCGTTTGGAGCCATCTTCTTTGGTATATTCCACATGTTTGCCTATCAGGCCATCTACAACTCCTCCTGTTTCCCTTTCTGCTGGAGGAGACTCGCTGGACTCTGGCATGATACGGAGGTCTCCTTCTTTATAGTCATCTAGAAGCTGGTACATGTACAAGACAGGATCTTTCTCATAGGTAATATAAAACCAGGCTTTCATGATTGGTGCTTGCGCTAGGACCATCCCTCTCCATTCATCCTTAGAACCATGCTCGCCCTCAAACATATGTTCCACGGCTTTACCAACTATGGTATTTGCAAGGTTTGCATCAGTGATTTGAGATGATGCCACCCTGTCAGAAAGAATTTTAAGAGACAAAACTCTTTCATCTCTGTGAAGTTCCAGTCCATAGACACAGTCAATTCCATCATATTTCACCAGATAAAGAGAGGGATTTATAGGCACCTGATCCAGAACGGTTCCTTTCCACTGGGTGATGGGCTCGTCCCCTTCCTTCCATCCGTGTGAAATTCTGCAGCCCACGATGTTCCTGCGGGGCTGGGATGAAGGTCTGCCCCTCTGTTTCTTTTGGAAGGTTCTTTTCTTCGTCATGTTTGCAGACCCAGCGGCCCGTCCCGCTGGTGCCCTGGTTTGTAGCCCTTCAGCTTCCTGTGCATTGGGGGTCTTCATGCCTGCAGCCAGCGGGAGCAGAGAAGATAAGAGAGAAGGTAAGAAGACATTCAACATGCCATAAGGCGAAGCTCTCCCCACAGCGACATCTCTACGGACCCAGCGCTGGCAACAAAATTTTCCCTATGAGCCTGTAACCACTGCTGGAAATCCTGGCTGCATGCCTGCAAGTGCTCTCCCTCCTAGGTTCCTTTAGGCTGCAGAAAGGGCAGCAGTGGCAGTGGTGCTGGCTGGAGTTAGGAACTCAGCAGGAGGGGACAGGCTACCTCCCCGTTCAGAGTCCCTCGCCTCCACCGCCCACTACTGGTGCCCACTCTAAATCCCCTGCAAAGCGCCTATCCCTCCCCTGCTTTGACCCGCGGGCACTCACTGTCCTCCAGCCGTGGGCACCCCAGCCTCACTCGGAGTCAGCCTCCATCCCCTATCTCCTGCAGGAGTCCACCCCGTCTCTCTCCTCCAACCAGCTACCTACCAATGGCCTTGCCTGCCTGCCGTCCACCTCCCGAGATCGCGGGCTTCACGTGCCCAAATCGGACTCCTCGCTCCTGCCTTCGCTGTGAGTCTGTGTGGAAGGAGAATTAGGGGGCGGCGAGCGGCGAGCTTGCAAGAGCTGGTTAGAGAAGCTCCGTAGATGAGGAGCGTGTCTGGGAGGGCGTGCCGGCAGGCGAAGAGGGTGGCGGCTGTGTCTCCAGCACTGTGCTCACGGACCCTCTGCCTCCCAGTCGGCGGCAGAGGCCCCTCTGCCACATTGGGATCCCACCAGCCGCTACTGCTGCAGTGGTCTCCTCCCCCACTCCGTAGCTCAGCTTCCTGCCAGGAGAGAGGCCTCCTCTTCCTGCCAAACACAGGGTGCCCCCGCCCCCAAGTCTCAAACCCACCCCTGCATTTGGCAGGGGAGGTACTCCTGATCTCCTGTCCCCGCCCCTTTCCGAAATCAGTAGTTGCTGGGCCGAGGACTCTTCCCGTGTTCTGTTCACTTCAGGGCTCTTTAGCGCCTGTGCTCACCTCTACACCCAACCTCTCAGTCCCCTTGCCTAATCTGCTTTTCATCTTCCAGGAATTTGTCTTGTCTTTTTTTTTTTTTTTTTATTGCCCTTATGTAGTTATCCTTTATACATAAATCTGCCTTTCCTGTCATTTGTAAGGATTTGGATAGGAAGAGAGAAATGTGCTAATTCTCAGTCTGCCATCTTGACCCAATCTCTACCTAATGTTTCCTGAGTGGTCATTCTTGGATTTACTTCTTAAGAATTACCCCTGCCTTTCTTTTTCTTTTCTCTTTTTCTACTTTATTGCAAATGAAGTGCACAATGTTAACACTGCGTAAATTTCAAAAACTGATATGAAGAAAATAACCAACTGAAATTCCAATTCCCATTCCCTGGAGCTCACAGCAAAACATTAATACTCATTATGTCTTTTGCCCTTTTTTCCTAGGCTGTCACAAAACTGGTATATTTTGCATACATAAGTTCCTGCTCTGTTTTTTTCCATATAGAATAAGCATTTTCTCAGGACATTTAAAAAAACAAAAACACAAAAAAACATTATTTCCCTTCTCAGTCCACAAATACTTCTTGAGCACTTATTACATATCTGACCATTTGTCTATAAAATTCAATTTTACAATGACCACAATTTAACTTTTCCCTCATTACTGAACATTTGGAAAATGTATCCGCAATAAATGGTAATGTGATCTATTTATCAAAAAGTAGAGCTTAGGAAAAAAATAACTTTCTAAGAAACAGGTAAAATGACAGTTTTATAATTCAGTAGAAAAAGATTGGTTATTCTTTAAGCAATGCTACAGTGATTTTTTAAATATTTGGGGAAACAGAAATAACACCACATATATTTAGGCAAATAATTTTTAAAATATGTTTTTATTGATTTCAGAGGGAGGAAGGGAGAGGGAGAGAGATAGAAACATCAATGGTGAGAGAGAATCATCGATAGGCTGCCTCCTGCATGCCCGCTACTGGGGATTGAGCCCGAAACCTGGGCAGTGCCCTGACCAGGAGTCAAACCGTGATCTCCTGGTTCATAGTTCGATGCTCAACCACTGAGCAACACTGGCCGGGCTGGGCAAATAATTTTTGACAAAGGAGACAAAAACACACAATGGAGAAAAGAAATCTTCTTCAATAAACGGTGCTGGGAAAATTGGAAAGCCACATGCAAAAGAATGAAACTAGATTACAAGTTTGTCCCATGTACAAAAATTAATTCAAAATGAATCAGAGACCTAAATATAAGATCAGAAACAATAAATTACATATAAGAAAACATAAGTACTTAACTTATGGACCTTGGTCATAGAGAACATTTTATGAACTTGACCCCAAAGCAAGGGAAGTAAAAGCAAAAATAAATGAATGGGACTATATTGAACTAAAAAACTGCAAAAGAAATCCTCAACTAAACAAAAAGGCCACCAACCAAATGGGAGGAGATATTTGCAAACAACAGCTCCAACAAGGGGTTAATATCTAAAATATGTAAAAAATACTCATAAAACTCAATACCAATCAAACAAAAATCCAGTTAAAAAGTGGGCAGAGGACTTGAACAGACACCTCTCCCAAGAGGACATACAAAAGGCCAACAGATATGGGAAAAGATGCTCAACTTCACCATCTATTAGGGAAATGCAAATCAAAACTCCAATGAGATACCACCTCACACCTGTTAGAGTGGCTATTATCAACAAGATGAGTAATACCAAGTATTGGAGAGGTTGTGGCGAATAGGGAACCCTCATTCACTGCTGGTGGGATTGGAAACTGGTACAACCACTATGGAAAACAGTATGGTGGTTTCTCAAAAATTTAAGAATAAAACTACCATACAACCAAGCAATCCCTCTTCTGGGCATCTACCCGAAAAATTCGAAAAACATTTTTCGCAAAGATATATGCACCCTTATATTCATTGGAGTATTATTCGTGGTGGCTAAGACATAGACATAACCAAAGTCATCTTTGATAGAGGACTGGACAAAGAAGATATGACACATCTATGGAATATAACTCAGCCATAAGAAAGGAGGAAATACTGCCATTTGTGACAACATGGATGGACTTTGAGAATATTATGCTAAGTGAAATAAGTCAGTCAGGAAAAGCTAAGGACCATATGATTTCACTCATATGTGGGATATAAAACTGAAACTCACAGACAAAAACAACAGTATAGTGGTTACCAGTGGGAAGGAGGTAGAGGGGAGGTAGAGGGTAGAAGAGGGCCAAATATATGGTGACAGAAAATGATTTGACTTTGGGTGGTGGGCACAGAATGCAATATACAGATCTTGTATCATAGAAATGTACACTTGAAACCTATATGACCCTATTGACCATTGTCACCTCAATAAATTTAATAATTTTTTTTAAAAAGAAAAACACTCAGGAAAAATTGTTTACACTAAATTTATCCCTAAATCAATATTTGATTTACTAAAATGTAAAATTCAGCAAAATAAAACATTAGAAAAAGCAAATGAACAAAACAAAATTTCAGTAAACCATATGAATATTTAATAGTTACTTATGGTATCTGAATCAGGTGACTGATCAGATGTTAACAGAACAGCTAAGCTTAAAACAATAAAATAATTCCTAAAAGGAAAAATTTTAAAAATTTTGATTCAACAAAGTATGAAAGAACATTAAAATATTAATGACATTGAGCATGAGGAAAGAATTTCACATCTAGTACTGCGGCAAATGAGAAGTTGATACAGTTTTTTTTGTGGAAAGCAATTTTCATATATACTGTAATTCATGTGAGGGTTTATTTAGTTCTGGTTAACCCTTATTCCTGGGATAGCACCTTTGGAGTCCCAACCAAAAGTGAAAGGTGTTTATCAGGGCTCTTGGCCCCAATTTCTGTATCCTTAGCTTCAAGGGGAATTTATAAGCTCTTCTGAGCTTCTAAGCCTTTCAGCAGTTCCCTCCTGAATAGGTAAACTTCCCCAGGGGGAAAAACATCCAACACGTTTACTGTTTATCTCTTTGACCTGTCCTCCCTCATATGCTGGTTGGGTAATTATTTCCTATCTTCTTGGTTTTCAGATGTCTTTGAGCAGATTTATTATTATTTTCAATGTTTTTATTCATTTCAGAGAGAGGAAGGGAGAGGGAGAGAGGGATAGAAACATCAATGATGAGAGTCATAAATTGGCTGCCTCCTGCACGTCTCCGACTGAGGATTGAGGCACAACCCCGGGGGATGTGCCCCGACCCGGAATTGACCTCTTGGTTCATGGGTCAGTGTTCAACTACTGAGCAACACTGGCCAGGCTGAGAAAATTTATTTTTAACTATTTTATCCAGCTTTTATTGTTTCTTTTTTATGTTTTAATCTATCTTTATTGAGAAAGCTGTTTTGAATTCCTTAATCTCCTATCACTAAAATCCAAAATGAAAGGTTAAGTCAGTGGTGATGCATAGGCAGACTAAATAGCCATCTCAGATGGGTGAATAAAGGAAAATTAAATTTATTAAAGGGGGATGGGGATACCCAAAGGGAAGGGCTACACAGCACTGAGCCAAAGGGTATTGCGTCCATGATGGCAGCAAAAATATACTTGGGAATGTGAAACAAGGAGGGGCATAGAAGAAGCAACAGGAGAGCCTAGGCTGGGCTGCTTTGGCTCACTGGGAAGTCAGTGAGAGAAAGGGCCTTGGAGACAGGTTCAGGGGGTAAGCCTGGGATGAGTTGCTGCTGCCACTGCCCACTGCTTCCCTGGTTGCAAGTCTCGTGGGGTCCCTCGGAGGGAAGAAGGGTGAAGGAGATGGCGCTGGTGTGCTCCCCTGGTGGAGAGTGCACCCTGGGTCCTTTGTTCTGAGCATATTTATCTCTCTCTTGCAGGTGGGAATCTTAGGGGAGGTCTAGGGGAGGGTCTTAATAGAATATTCATCAGCTGTCCAGGTGTGCTCTTTTAGGGTCGGTGCCAGGGTAGGGGGTCATTGGTCAATGTATGTGGTCCTGAGTCAGCCACGGGGTGCTATTTGTTTGGTTTCGCTGCTTATCTGGCCTAGAGCTTAAATACAACTGAGGCCTAGATGTTAACTTTAGGGAGAAATGCTCAGGGGGTCTAAACCAAATGACCAGTGGTATGCTGGGGGAGGATAAGTTACCCTGGGGACTAAGTTCTTGTTTTCCCAGTTTTGCCCCTTGCTAGCCATCCAGGGCTTCCTGCCCTGGTCAGTCTCCATACCCTAGTTTCTGTACCTGGGTTTCTGTACCTGGCCCATCTGACACAAAACTCTATATTTTATTATAAAATATATGTGTTCAACTATTTGTAATAGCTCCAACCTGGAAACCACCCAAATTTTCATCAACAGTAAACTGGGTATTTTGTGGTATATTCATACAATGAAACATCATACAGGAGCGAGAATGAGAAAATTACAACTACATGCAACAACATGAATGACTCTCACAAATATGTTGAAAAAAAGAAGACAACAAACAGGCACACATTTTTACCTTTCTAATATATTTAAATTTTAAAAATAAGTTAATCTATTGACTTAAATTTTATAATAGCAGTTATTTTTTGCAAGAGCATTTTCCAAATAGATGGTGATAATTCACATTCCATCAGCAATTGATGAATGTCTCTACAAGACATTTTTAAATGGCGTATATAGCAAGAGGGGTTCATATAGAGCAGCAAAATGTGTTGAATTGTAACATCATTTGGCATTGCAGCCTAGTATCTAATCACACTTCTGGTAATTGTATTCCCCATTTATCTTCTGTGAACAACCTAAGTCTAACCTTGCAGAGCACTGAAATACTGTTAGAATGACTGTTTTAGGACTAGGCACCCAAACTAGTCAGAGTGAATTGGCACAAACTCCTGGATATAAGATAGACTATCTTTTTTATTTAACATGAGTGAACCTAAAATGTGAGAATCAAATTGCTCCATTGCCCTTACCATCATCTGGAGACTGAGGCCAAAAGCATCACAGAGAAGAGACTGGAGCCAAGCTAAGAGAGAGACTGTTATCCTAGTGACACATTTTGTACCTGTAGGCAGTCATGGCCACTGACTTCCCAATATATATATCCCTCTTTAAAAAGTTACTCTAAGGTAATCATGATAATACCATCCCTCCCTTCACCCCCATAAGTGATTGGTTTAGCATTTGTCATATGATATAATCCTGAACGATTAAACATGACAACCTGTTGGCTGAAGGACTTCTGAAAAAAAAAAAAAATCTTTACTCTTAAGAGAAATGGGAAATGTTTCATTTTTTTTTTATTTAGGATAATGCTATGCATACATATGACCTTTGGCATCTCTGTAACCAGCCTGAGGGCAAAACCAGCACAATGAAGATAGCAGAAGAGAGAATGGGAATACTCTGAGACCTTTGAGTATTTCATTTAGCTGCTGATTATATCATTCCTGGAGTCTTACTTTTGACTCCAATTTATGAGATAAGAAATTTCATTATAGTTAAAGCAAACCTGAGTCTGGGTTTTCTATTACTTGCAATCGAATCTAAAATGGCAAAGTGTTTAGTAAATGTGTATCTGTTTAGTAAATGTGTATCTGTCCTTAATACATAAAATTACACACATAAAAATAGGAAGCTTTATATAGTGTTAGGAATAAGTAAATTTGAAGATAGAGGTAAAATAAAAAATTAGGAAAATATTAACATCTAACTTAACTGTATTTGTTGAGTGATTTTTAATGGAATTTACTTATATAAATTATAATGTATGTAATGTATATATGTAAATTAGCAATTTATATACATATCAGTATAATCACATTTAAAAAAATAATTCAAAAGTTATTTTTCCAGAAAAATAAAACATTTGAAAAAATTGATTTTTCAAAAAGTTATTTTTACCCCAGCCTGGCTCAGCAATTGTGCATTGACCTATGATCCAGAAGATCGGGGTTCGATTCCCGGTCAGGGTACATGCCCAGATAGCGGGCTCGATCCTCAGTTGGGGGAGTGCAAGAGGCAGCCAATCAATGACTCTCTCATCATTGATGTTTCTATCTCTCCCTCTCCCTTCCTCTCTCGGAAATCAATAAAGATATATATTTTTTAAAAAGTTATTTTTGTGAACTTGACTTTTAACTTTTGCTTGATATAAGTTTTAACTAGCTGCTAGATATTTATTCATAAATCACTGACATTTTTCTTTTCACCACTTGACATAATAATTGATGGGTTGAATAATTAAATATATATCATTTTTAGTTAATTATAAAATCTCAAGTCACACACAAGGCCTGGGGGACAAAATATAAATGTGATCAATGCCAGTAAATAGGTGCAAACAGACCATTTCTAATGATATGACTTCAAGAATGAGCAATGGCTTGAAAGTCCTCCAATCACAGCCATCTATTTGCCATGGTTTTGTAGCACCTATCTTCCATGCATTTAGTATATCTTCCGTGAACTCAGTGTCAATGTTGTTTCTTGTGATATCCATGAAAACCTACAGAGAGTAATTAAATTCTAAGGAATAAGATTTTGCCAGATATAGTTGAGCTTTGGAGGGCCACAAACCATTCTAATAGTTAAGATTTTTTTTTTTTACCTCCCACGCAAGGATCAGCTTTCTCCTCCTTGTGGGCAATATCATCCTAGTTGAGAGTACATGATCTAAGGCTTGCAGAGTAAAGCAAGAACATTGGATGGTATATCAACTGTAATAGAAAGGTTTTGTGGAGTTTTAAGTAGGAGGGTGATATAATCTTATTTATATTTTTAAAAGATTGCTACTTCTATTAAGAGGAGAATTGAAAGAAAGGCAAAGAGACCTTAATTCCCAACACCCAATGTAATCATATTTAAGGCTTTATTTTATTTTCTAAATCTTTTAGTTTTTGAGACACCTTTCTCTCTCCATGCTACCAAAGGATCAGGTCATACGCTTACTGCTTTCATTTTCAGTTTTTTATTGTTGCTCTCTGGGGATTTTACTCACAATCTTTAAAGCTCAGCTATACATTTAAAAGGAGGTCTGTCGAGATGGGGGCGGACTGAGTAGAAGCCACACTGACACTCTCCCAGGACCAAACTGGAATTACAATTAAAATATAGAGAAACTGTCCTGAATAATCAACTGCAACTGAAGACGGGCTGGAGAGCACCCACACAACCAAGGAAAAAAGGTGGAGACCGCATAGAGACTGGTAGAAAGTACAGAGGCGCGAAAGGGCTGGTTGAGCTCCCACAGGCAGCAACTGAAGTTCCAGAGGGATATCCCAGCTGTGGGGGGTTCCCACTGAGGGCTCTGGGCCATAAACCCCAGGCTAGGCTTCCCAGCGAACAGCACCAGAACTGAGAAAGAAGCCCACATAACATCTGGCTGTGAAAAGCAGCCTGGTCTCCCAGGGAGAGGCTGCTAGAAATGCAGGCACCCTCTTAAAGGGCCAATGAACAAAGTTTCCTGTGCAGCCACTTACCTTGGGCTCCAGCAGAGGGAGGGTAGAGTGGGCTAGAGCTGTGTGAGGAGAACCTAGGGTTATGGGCTCTGGAGATAGAGATCAGAGGGCACCCCTCTGGGTTCCTATGCCAAGTCATTCCCCTATACTGCAGAGGACATCTTTCTCAGGCAGACAATTGCTGCTTTTACCTGGGAGGGGGTGCAATTGCCCCAACCTGTTGGAAAACTTCTGGCCCTACCCAGAGGAGTTTCTACAGCCTGAGGCTCATTAAAAGAATCAGATTAATCAGCCTGCATCAGAGGCAGACCTCAGAGTGCTTTGAGTCTTTGCCTGATCTGCTTCTGGACCCGGGCCTTGGAAAAGCAGACTTTGGTGTGGATCTTGGTCCTGCCCAACTGCACCCAGCCCCAGCAGAAGAGACCTCAAGCTGAGGGTTGTTGATAGCTGCAAACAGGGTACTCAGGGCCAGTCACAAACTGCGTCTGACATTGGCCTGCACCAGAGACCATTCAAAAAGACTTGAGAGTCCTAGCAGATCTACTTAATACATAGAAACAAACCCAAATAGGCAGACAAAATGGGGAGACAAAAAAAGCAAGCCCCAAATGAAAGAATAAGCGAAGCCTCCATAAAAAGAGCTAAATGAAATGGAGATAAGCAATCTATCAGATATAGAGTTCAGAATACTGATTGTAAAGATGCTCAACAGCAAGAAAAAAGATGTGGAAAATATGAAGGAAACTAAGAATGACATAGCAGAAATAAAGAATACATTGGAAGGAATAAACAGCAGATTAGAGGAAACTGAGGACTGGATCAGAGACTTAGAAGACAGGTTAGAAAAAATCACTCAGAGTTCCAAAAAGAAAAAACAATTTAAAAACAGCAGGACAGCCTAAGGGAGCTGTGGGACAACATGAAACATAACAATATTCACATCATAGGAGTACCAGAAGAGGTCAAAAGTAAGCAAGGGTTAGAGAACCTGTTTGAAGATATTAGCAGAAAACTTCCATTACCTCTCAAGGAAAAAGTCACACAAGTTCAAGAGGCACAGAGAGTCCCGACAAAGAAGAATCCAAAGAGGCCCATGCCTAGACACATCATAATTAAAATACCAAGAATTCAAGACAAAGAGAGAATAGTAAAGGCAGCAAGAGAAAAGCCATCTGTTACCTATGAAGGAGCTCCCATAAGCCTGTCAGCTGACTTCTCATCAGAAACTCTACAGGCCAGAAGGGAATGGCATGAAGTATTCAAGGTAATGCAAAAGAAGGATCTGAAACGAAGACTACTCTATCCAGCAAGACTATCATTCAAGATAGATGGTAAAATAAGGAGCTTCCCAGACAAAAAAAGGCTAAAGGAGTTTATCACCACCAAACCAGCATGGCAGGAAATGTTAAAGGGACTGCTGTAATTAGAAGTAGAAATAAAAAGAGAAACATAGGCATAAAGAATTAAAATAGCAATATATAAGTATCTATCAATGATAACCTTAAATGTAAATGGATTAAATGTTCCAATAAAAAGACATAAGGTTGCTGAATGGATAAGAAAACATGATCCATATATATGCTGTCTACAAGAGACCCCCCTCAAACCAAAAGACTCACACAAGATGAGAGTGAAGGGATGGAAAAAAATTTTCCATGCAAATGGAAATGAAAAAAAAAAAAAAAAAAGCTGAAGTAGTAATACTCATATCAGACAAAATAGACTTCAAAATGAAGACCATAACGAGAGAAATGAAAGGTCACTGCATAATACTAAAGGGTTTGATCCAACAAGAGGATATAACCCTGGTAAACATATATGCACTCAATATAGGAGGACCTAAATTTATTTAAAAACTTCTAGAAGACTTTAAGGAAGAGATCAACAGCAAGACAGCCATTTTGGGGGACTTTAACACCCCACTGATTTCACTGGATAGGTCTTCCAGACAAAAAATCAACAAGGAAATAGTAACTCTAAATGACACCCTAGAGTAGATGGATTTAATTGACATTTACAAAGCATTCCACCCCAAAACTGCAGAATACACATTCTTCTCAAGTGCACATCAGTAGATGAGTGGAGAAAAAAGCTGTGGTACATTTACACATGGAATACTATGCAGCTATAAAAAAGAAGGGTCTTTTATCCTTTGGGTCAGTATGGAGGGAACTAGAGAGTATTATGCTAAGTGAAATAAGCCAGTCAGAGAAAGACAAGTATCACATGACCTCACTCATATGTGGAATGTAATAAGCAAAATAAACTGATAAACAAAATAGATCCAGAGATATAGAAGCATGGAACAGACTGATGAATCTCAGAGGGAAGGCGGGGATGGGGGAGTGGGTGGGGAAAGATTAATCAAAGAACTTACATGTCTACAAGCATAACCCATGGACACACACATTATTATGTGGAAGGCCTGGGAGTGGGGCAGATGCGGTGTAGAGGGGATCAATGGGGGAAAAGGGGACATCTGTAATACTTTAAACACCAAAGATAAATTTTAAGTAAGTAAATAAATAAATAAAATAATATGGTCAAATGTAAGTTAAAACAGGGCCTTCAAGGATTAAAACTTCTTATGTAAGTATTAATTAATAAATAGGTGATTATTCTTACTGCTTTTTCATTTGAAAAATAAAATAATAAGAGGAAATCTGTCATATTTTATCTGATTTTAAAGCAATTTTAGTGAAAGAATGTTCCTCTAACCACATTTTAGTCTTTTTTGAACCAGTGATTTTATTAACCACTTCTGTGGTAAACCAGTGGTATAGTACTTTCCCTTCATGATGGAGACAAGAAGATTATAAGAGAATCAGAGGAGTCTTGCTCACACTTTGTGAGGGCCCTTCTTCAATACCTACCATTGCTTCTTTAATGAGTGAACTAGGAAGTTCATGGTTTATCTCAGAAGCCTCTTGAACTGATTTTTAAAAGCACATTAAAGCCACACTGAAAATATTAATACCCTAAACTATAACCCACTGCAAATTATGCTCAAATATGTTGTACAAATATTAACTGCACAAAGTTAAGAAGTGGTGAGCGAAATGGGTGAAGGGAGTCAACATGTACAAACCTCCAGTTATAAAATATATAGATCATGGGAATGTAATGTACAGCATGGTGACTATAGTTAATAATACTGCAATGCATATTTGAAAGTTTCTAAGAGAGTAAATCTTAAAAGTTCTCATCACAAGAAAGAAATTTGGAACTATGTATGGTGATATATTTTTAACTACATGACTTAATGGTAATTATTCCACAATATATACAATTATCAAGTCATTATGCTGTACACATGAAATTAATATGATGCCATATTTCAGTTATGTACCTTAATACAAATTATTTAAAAAAGATATTTCATTTTGTTTCTCTTACCAAGTACAATGTATAGTGGCTGTCAAATAGGACCTGCATTCCTTTGGCTTCATACCTCCCAATGACTTCTTTAATTGCTAAGTTTGAGAGGTGTTAAATATGTGAGAAACCTTCTGAGTTGTCTCTTGGATTTATCTCTCTTAAGCAGAAGATGCAATCTAATTTACTCTCAAACAGAGAGAGTAAGCTTTGGGAGCCAGGGGCATCTGTCCCTGTCTGGAAGGCCTGCAGTTATCTTGCTCTGCCTATGACTGGGTGAAGTATGAGGAAGTCCTTGCAATGGATTCATAGCAAAGGATGTCCTCCCAATCCAGCTTTTATGAATTATAAAGGAAATATTTTGACCTCCATTTTTGTGATTATTGTGCCTGTCTCTCAAATGGTTACAAAACTTGCAAAGAGAAAAAAAGGGTTTTATTTATTAGTCCTTTGAAACCTCAAATGAATTTTATGTTGAGCTGTGGCACAATTTCAATCTGGAAGAGAACATATATCCATTGCAAGTATGCCAGGACCTAGCACCAGTTCTCTAAGAAAAATACAGAATGATGGTTACTACCCCTAAGATAGGAAAGGAGACTGTTGGCATTCCAAAGTTGCACTTTGCAATTGTCTCCAATAATAACCTGGGAAAAGAGTTGGAAGACTCTGGCCACATCCCTTTAAAGGTAATGCATGCACAAACCAAGACTGATTGACTGTGTAATCCCATCACTAATAACTAATCATTAATATCATGTCCACCTCATTTTAACTCACTTATACTTAGAAAGGACAATAACGCTTGGGCTTGGGAATGTAGAATGGGTTGTGACATAAAAATGCATTTTGAAAAATTCTACATTGGTATAGGCATCTGTCCTTTACTCAGACACAGTATAAGTTCAAGGCCTGTCTGAATTCTGCCTCCTCTGACCACCTAATTATTTTAAATTCTGTACTAACTGTTTTAATCCATGACAAACACTGTTTGGAGTACCTGCTCCCTATTATGATGATACCACCTTTTAATTTTGAACTGGTTCAAATGGAAAGTTAGAGAACATTCCAAGGGGGTGAACCTGAGAGTAACAATTTACAGTGTTGTTGTTTTCTTGTCAGTGTCTCATGCTCTGGTAGGTCACTTCATCAACATTATACACCCAAACAAAAGCAGTAAGAATCCAAATCCTTCATCTGCTTTTACCCTTGGGAGGTTGTGTGTTTCAAGGATATCAGAAAATGTACTGTTGTCATTGACACCTGCTGTATTTCTCTTCCACCAGTTATCTTCTCTAAGGTCAAATTATGGAGCTATGCTTCAAAATATAGCAAGAATTCAAACAATTCTTATCACACCCACTGTCACCAGACTGGTTTAAACCATGGTATCTGTTACCTGGAATATTGGATAGTCCCAAATTGATCTCCCTTTTTCCATCCTTATACCTCACACAGACTACTTTCTGAAGTTTCCAGAGTGATCCTGTTAAAATACGAGACAAATCACATCACACTTCTGCTAAAAATAATCAAATGGATCCCCATCACACTCAGTGTAAAAGCCAAAGTCATTCCAGCACCTCCAAGGCTCTAAGCTTTCTGCTTCTTCCGGATCCCAACCACCTCTCTGAACTCACTTCTTTTTTTAATCCTTACCCAAGGTTATTTTTTCCATTGCTTTTCAGAGAGAGTGGAAGGGAGGGAGAGAGAGAAACACTGATGTGTATCCTCGAATAGGGCTGCAACCAAGGTACCTGCCCTTGATCTGAATCAAACCTGAGACCCTTCAGTTCCAGGGCCGACTCTCTAACCACTGAGTTAAGCTGCCCATGACTGAACTCACTTCTTGATATTCTCTACCTCGCTAGCTCAGCTTCAGCCATGCTAGTATCCTCAGTGTTTCTGGAACATGGCAGGTCACAAGTGTCTTGGGAGCTCACCACTCGCATCCCCCTGCCTGGAATGCTCCTTCCCCAGACATGCACAGGGCCAGTCCTCTCATTGCCTTTAGGTCTTTACTCAAAAGCCATGTTCTCAGTGAGGCTCTCCTGGCCTCCCTATCTAATCAATTTCACACTCCTGTCTGGAATTTCCATTCCCCATTCTTGCTTTCCTTTTTTGCCTTCTTAACACTTATCAACTTGAAAATGCTTTACATTTACTCACTTTATCTTGGCTACTGTCTGGTAAATGAAAATGAAAGTTCCATGAGGGTAGGATTATTTTGTTTCTTTTGATCATTACCACATCGTAAGTGCCTGTGCCTAGAAGACTGCCTGACAGAGCGTTACCTGTAGTGACTATTGATGCGATGAAAATAAAATAATCAAATTAAAAACAAACTCAAAATAAGCCCAAAGGGGAGCTAGGCAGTTTTCCCTGGGCCTCGCCTCAAAGCGATACACACAAATGACTCTGGGGGACAACTGGGCATTTTATTTATTAGAGTGAAGAAGACCAGCTGTGGGCTCAGCCAACTTGAGAGAGCATTCTGAGTCTATAATGGGCTGAGCCCTTCCTCAGACCCAGCTGCTTGTATCCTTGTAGGAATGTGGACCATAATCCTTAGTTTGCTGTTGTTTTTTTACAGGTGAGCCAGAAATAAGAAATCACCCAAAAGTCTAAGTAGCTATATAAACATAGCAAACTATGTTAGTAGAAAACAAAATCAGGAAGATCAAATGAGGCATGACAGCTGGCTGAAATTGGCTCATGGGTGTCCTGCAGGTGATTGTCACACTAAACTGAGTAATATATGAAAGAAAATAAATCCCTGCTATGGTGAGGTGGGCTTGCCTTGTGTCATTCTTGAAGCAAACAGCTTCAGGTCATGTTGGGTGCAGAAGGAGCAGGCATTACTAACTTCTTTCAACATTTGGAAGCTCCCGCCTCGCCCTCCCACTGCTATGCATGGAGTTAAGTTGAATCTGGACAGTAGGGAGTAACCAGAACTCTACCGTTAAGGCGGGGGTATATTTTGGTGAAGTGTGAGATGTGTAAACCACAGAGAGGGTTCTGAGGGGAACCTCCATGGTGGAACTGGGGAAAGGCAAGGAGGAGAGGAAGAGAAGGGCCCATGTGTCCGGACACCATATCTCTGAGGGACTTTAGTGCGGTTACTGCAACCTCTCACCAACAACCACTACACCTCTATGTGGCAATAGTGTCCAAGGAGTTAGTTAAACCAAGCCACAAACCCCAGCCTGACTTCCCCATGCCATCTATCTCACCTGGAAACACAACTGCACAGACTTCCATCACTGCTCCCCATGTGCTTGGGGTGGGCAAATCTGGCCAGGAGTTCCCTGTGAAGAGTCAGTAGCCACCTTGTTGGGATACAATAAGCCAGCTTGTTCGGATACAGTCAACAGTGGGGCTTCTGGGGGCAGCAGACCTCAATTTGGTGGAGCACTGGCTGGAGCCACCTGTCGTTTCAGGCTGCTACTGAGAGAAGCATGGACTGTCATGCTCCACGCCCTGGAGAGAAACAGTAGGTGCAATCCTCTGATGCCTCTCCTCTCTGTAGGGAGGTAAGGTACAGCCCAGCCAGGGACAGGACAATGAAGGGACTGATGTACATGGCTTCTGCAAGGTTCATTTTTTGTGCATAAAATACTTTCCAAATGCAGTGGCCCAGCTTTTAAGTTCTGAGAGCCCCACTGACCCAATCCCCACAGAAACTGTTTATACGGTGTAGGGTAAAGGAACGAAGACCTTCAGGTCCCTGATTTACTACACCTGGGTCCTCTGGGAAATGTGAGGCCACCCACAGCCACATGCTTAAGTGCGCAGCGTCAGTGTGTTTAGGCTGAGGGTTGGGGGCTCTGCTTTGCAGTTGTGGCATGAATTCCCTGAAATAAAAGTTTTAGGTATAACCTTGGCTCCTGCTTAACCCTTGAGTCATCCCTGTCAAAATACCCTTCTAGGGAACCTCCAATCCATCTGGTTTCTTTGAAAGTTGCCACATCCTTTGTGCACAGAGCCAGGGACAGCGATGTGGATACTGTCGGAAGTCCAAGTTTTTCCTGGGCCTTGCCATCTCTCATGAGTCCCACTCCCCACACCTTTTTCTGTATTCTCACTGCCTTGGTCAGTCTTTCTTCTTAGAGTTCCTCCTTCCTCAGTATCCCTGGCCCTTGGCCCCTCATACATGCATAGGCTCTCCCTTAGAGTATCCTTTAGCCTCTCCCCAAATCCCTGCCAACTTTGTCTTTCTCCCTTGCTCTGGACCCCTTCTGAGCTTTTTTTGTGCCCCTCTCTACTCAATTTATTCTGTCTGTTTTCCTCTAAGCCCCAAGGTCTCCCTCTCCCTCTGTTATTCTTCACCACCTCCCAGTTGGGTGCCTCCCCCTCCTAAGACATCCCTCCTCCCAGGGAGCCCCTCCATTTCTGGCCCCTCCCCACTTCTTCCTAAGCAGTCACTTCTCCTTTCCCCTCCCCCCACAGCCCATCTCTGGTTTCTTCTCCTCCCTCCTCCCTAGACTAGGCCAGCTAAGTCTTATTCCATTTTTAGATGACTGATTAGATACTAGCTGAACTTTATTCACAGCCTGAATTTACAGCTGTCCCTTCCTTTCATGCCCCATCCACCAAACACACCCAATCTGTTCAACATGATAAAGTCCTTACACACAGCAAGTCATGTCCACACACATTTGTATTTTTCAGAACAAAACAACAGTTATGCTGGCAAAGATGCTGAATTAACGGGGACCCTTAAGCTTCCAAAACACTGAAAAGCAACATTATTTTGCATGTCCACAAAGTATACATCTGTTTTCACAAATGTGGCAAAGTGTACCCTAACAGTTAGGACTTTTTCACCAAATCATAGACATAGATATGGAAATCATCATCAAACTTGATGAAGTACACAGAGGGTTTGGCTTCCACTTGGTGAATGACCATGCCAATCCGTTTGGAGCCATCTTCTTTGGTATATTCCACATGTTTGCCTATCAGGCCATCTACAACTCCTCCTGTTTCCCTTTCTGCTGGAGGAGACTCGCTGGACTCTGGCATGATACGGAGGTCTCCTTCTTTATAGTCATCTAGAAGCTGGTACATGTACAAGACAGGATCTTTCTCATAGGTAATATAAAACCAGGCTTTCATGATTGGTGCTTGCGCTAGGACCATCCCTCTCCATTCATCCTTAGAACCATGCTCGCCCTCAAACATATGTTCCACGGCTTTACCAACTATGGTATTTGCAAGGTTTGCATCAGTGATTTGAGATGATGCCACCCTGTCAGAAAGAATTTTAAGAGACAAAACTCTTTCATCTCTGTGAAGTTCCAGTCCATAGACACAGTCAATTCCATCATATTTCACCAGATAAAGAGAGGGATTTATAGGCACCTGATCCAGAACGGTTCCTTTCCACTGGGTGATGGGCTCGTCCCCTTCCTTCCATCCGTGTGAAATTCTGCAGCCCACGATGTTCCTGCGGGGCTGGGATGAAGGTCTGCCCCTCTGTTTCTTTTGGAAGGTTCTTTTCTTCGTCATGTTTGCAGACCCAGCGGCCCGTCCCGCTGGTGCCCTGGTTTGTAGCCCTTCAGCTTCCTGTGCATTGGGGGTCTTCATGCCTGCAGCCAGCGGGAGCAGAGAAGATAAGAGAGAAGGTAAGAAGACATTCAACATGCCATAAGGCGAAGCTCTCCCCACAGCGACATCTCTACGGACCCAGCGCTGGCAACAAAATTTTCCCTATGAGCCTGTAACCACTGCTGGAAATCCTGGCTGCATGCCTGCAAGTGCTCTCCCTCCTAGGTTCCTTTAGGCTGCAGAAAGGGCAGCAGTGGCAGTGGTGCTGGCTGGAGTTAGGAACTCAGCAGGAGGGGACAGGCTACCTCCCCGTTCAGAGTCCCTCGCCTCCACCGCCCACTACTGGTGCCCACTCTAAATCCCCTGCAAAGCGCCTATCCCTCCCCTGCTTTGACCCGCGGGCACTCACTGTCCTCCAGCCGTGGGCACCCCAGCCTCACTCGGAGTCAGCCTCCATCCCCTATCTCCTGCAGGAGTCCACCCCGTCTCTCTCCTCCAACCAGCTACCTACCAATGGCCTTGCCTGCCTGCCGTCCACCTCCCGAGATCGCGGGCTTCACGTGCCCAAATCGGACTCCTCGCTCCTGCCTTCGCTGTGAGTCTGTGTGGAAGGAGAATTAGGGGGCGGCGAGCGGCGAGCTTGCAAGAGCTGGTTAGAGAAGCTCCGTAGATGAGGAGCGTGTCTGGGAGGGCGTGCCGGCAGGCGAAGAGGGTGGCGGCTGTGTCTCCAGCACTGTGCTCACGGACCCTCTGCCTCCCAGTCGGCGGCAGAGGCCCCTCTGCCACATTGGGATCCCACCAGCCGCTACTGCTGCAGCAGTCTCCTCCCCTTTTCCGCACAAAAATGCGCTCTTAGTATTTGTCCGCAAAGAGGCCTCCCCTTCCTGCTATACACTGCACAGCCAGCCTTTCTTGCCTAGGAAAAGAGCCTAGGCTTCTCCCGGTTCCAAAATTCATACCTTTGTGACCTATTGGTGCTCCTTTCTTCTTTTATTCCCCACCTTCACCCTCTCATGCTTTCTAGCTCCACCCCTCAGTTCTCTGCTAGAGTGGTTTTCCATTCTTAACACATTCCTCACATTTTTGCATGCACAGATATTCACACAGAAATACCTTACTTTACTCAAAACATATATGGATTCAGAAATCCTTTATATCCATACACAAATATATGTGTGTGCATACATATGTACATTTTCTGTATAATATTTGCAGATATTCATGTTCACAAACACATATTCCGAAATATACACCACTACCTAACCGCGACAGACATAATTCTTTGTATGCACATACCTAGAAATACCCATAATAAGAGTATCTTGAAATCACGGGTAAGCTTTTAAGTTTGGAGACCTAATTTTGGGGAAAAAATTTATTCTCTAATGTAATTGCAATTTATAACAAACTATATCTATTTTTACTTAAAGTGGCATCCATTTTGTATCTTTTGTATTTTTTTTGTTATTTATAATTTTTTGTCCATAGTACCCCATAATCCTGTAAAATATCAATATTATTATGGTTCTTTATCAGGTAGGATGTTATCAATTACATGCAAGTTGAAAACCGCCTCATATTGATTTAAAATAAAAAGAATTTATTGGTTACTTATTTGAAAAATATAATAGGTGTTAGATTAGACTTAATCTAAGTGCTCAGTATTATGAACTGAATTCTGTTCCCGCTAAATTTATATATTGAAGTCCTAGCCCCCTGCACCTCAGAGTGTGAAAATATTTGGAGGTAAGATCTTTAAAGAGGTAATAAGTAAAACGGGGTCACATAGGTTCGCCTTAATCTAGTATCAGTGGTGTCCTTATAAGAAGAGATTTGAACTCAGATACACATGGAAGAATGACCATGTAAATACTGAGGGAGAGTCCTCAGGAAAAAATCAACTCTGAGGACACCATGATCTTGGACACCTAATTTCCAGAATTGTGAGAAAATAAATTTGTGTTGTTTAAGCCACTGAGTCTCTGGTCTTTCTTTCTTTCTTTCTTTCTTTCTTTCTTTCTTTCTTTCTTTCTTTCTTTCTTTCTTTCTTTCTTTCTTTCTTTCTTTCTTTCTTTCTTCTTCTTTCTCTCTCCCTCCCTCCCTCCCTCCCTCCCTCCCTCCCTCCCTCCCTCCCTCCCTCTTTCTTTCTTTCTTTCTTTCTTTCTTTCTTTCTTTCTTTCTTTCTTTCTTTCTTTCTTTCTCTTTCTTTCTTTCTTCCTTCCTTCTTTCTTTCTTCTTTCTTTCTTTCTTTCTTTCTTTCTTTCTTTCTTTCTTTCTTTCTTTCTTTCTTTCTTTCTTTCTTTCTTTCTTTCTTCTTTCTTTCTTTCTTTCTTTCTTTCTTTCTTTCTTTCTTTCTTTCTTTCTTTCTTTCTTTCTTTCTTTCTTTCTTTCTTTCTTTCTTCTTTCTTTCTTTTTCTTCTTTCTTTTCTCTCTCTCTCTCGATCTCTCTCTCTTCTCCCTCCCTCCCTCCTTCTCTCTTTCTTTCTTTTTCCTTTTCTTTCTTTTTGTGTTAATCCTCACGAAGGATATTTTTTCCATTGATTTTTCTTAGAGAGAGTGGAGGGGACAGAGGAGACATATTGATTGGTTGCCTCCTGAACAGACCCTGACTGGGGATGGAGCTTGCAATCGAGGTGCATGCCCTTGACCGGGAATCAAACCCTCGACCACAGGCCAACGCTTTAACCACTGAGCCAAAGTGGCCAGGGCTATAGCAACTTTTTAAAATTCCATTTGACATTCAATATTATATTAGTTATAGCAACTTTTGATCAAAATTCTGCTTTACTTTGATTGGGACCATCATAGGTCATTTGCCTGTCCTTGTAATATGGACAAAGATAACACTATGTCCACTAGTCTTAGATACAGTTTATATACTTATTTCATAAACAATCACATTAACAAACTGGTACCATTTGACTAATTGGCTTATACTAGTCAAGTACCATCCTTGAAGTAAGGGATGGGGTCAATCCCACCAAAAGGACATAGGTAGTACACAATCAAGGAAGACTGAAGTGGATATTGGTGAGGTAATCAACAATGCCCACAGCAATTCCAGGTTTTTATTTTGAAAGACAATCTAAAAGTTTTTTATTCTTCTTCAAAAATTTGTGTTTTTCTGATACTATTCCTAGATATGCCACTTAACTGCCAGTTAATTACAGATTTGTTCATATTTCTTTGTCTAGGTCAACAATTTACCCACTTTCAAAACTTTTATTTCTAAATTCTTTCAACTCGTTGGTATATTTACATTTCTTGTGAAATCGTCTGTCTTTGGAGTTCATTTATGAAAATTGAACCAGCTCCCTTTACAGTTATCCTTCTAGAGTCATGATTTTGAATTGTCTGACCTCATAAAGGTAATTAGTAGGTACAGATTGGTACATTAGGTGTTCCAGGGCATCAAAGCTTGCATTTAACTTAGAAACCAATGCAAATCTCCTCTCCTGAAATACAGCTTTCTGACCTTCTGTGGAGGGTCAGTCTTCAAAGGGAATCTGGAATAACTAGCAAGTCCTAACCTATGTACCTTTTTGGGAATTAAGCTGATGCAGGAAGAATTTGATAATAGGCTCATTTGATAATAGGCCCAAAGTCCTGTAAGAAGGACTTTGATGTTACTTTAGAAAGTATTTTTCCTAGTACCACTACTGTTAAGCTTGATGAGGAGGAACACACGAGGCCAGATGAAGAAGGTAAAAGCAATTTTATTAGGGCATCTGAATACAGATGGTTAAAGCATCTGAATACAGATAGGCTGAGTTCCAAGTGGAGTCAGTGCCCAGTGGTTGGTGAAGAAGTCTCTTTAAAGGGTGTAGGGAGGGAACTTTTTGGCCAGCATGTGGTTTTTCGAAGGGGGAGTAAAAAGTTATTGAATGTAAGGAACAGGTTGTTGCTTGAGGTCATCTAAAAGTTACTTTCTTATGCAGGGAGTGAAAGTTACCAAGCATAACGAACAGAACGTGACTAGCGAAATGAATTCATCTAAAAGTTACATTAGCATGCTGGGGAGGGCTGAGCCCTCAATAACATTAAGTTTTTGTCCAAACCTAATATTCCAGCCTTTTTGTTTTAAGGAGTGGGGGCGGAGGTCATTTCTTCCGTGACTGCTTCTGGCTGGAAGGGGGTGTCGGGATCCCCCACCAGGGAGTGGAACTTCTGTAGTAGTCAGCCGGTATGTGGTATGGACCCCTTGAAGCCTGGGCAAGGGTCTGATATCATGCAGAGGTTTGTAGCAACATCATTTCTCCAACAGACTGGTTCCTGAAGGCTCACAGATGATCTTGGAGGAATGAGGAGACTTGGAGTGGAATACGGGGACAAACATTAAAGACATTAATAGAATGATTATGAGAGTTGTGAGAGGGAGTAAGAGAGAAAGTAGCCAGGATCAGGCATTCTGGGACAGGTAAGTAGGGTCTTTAGGAGTTGTAAAAGAGGTTTGTAGCCTATGTTTCAAGAATTTTGAATAGTTTTTAAGATTTGGAGGGCTTGATCCTGGGGAAAGATATATTTCCCTTGAAGTTTTAGCCAAGGTTGTTCTTGGACAGCCCCTTGAGCAAGGAGGGATTCCTGCTCCTGGGGACTGTATTGTGGATTGAGGTGGGAGATGGCTAAGAGCTGAGGCCTTGGAGGCTCTTTTTGTGCAGCTGTCTTAGCTTCATGGTCTTCCCTGTTGTTGCCCAGTATTATGGGGCTGTTTCCAATCTGATGCCCTTTACAGTGTATAACAGCTGGCGCTCAAGGAAGGTGTGCTGCTTGTAAGAGTTTGAGAATTAAGGGCGCAGTAGTGATGGGAGAGCCTTTTGTTGTTAGGAATCCCCTTTCTTCCCAAATATGGGCATGTGAGTGTAAGATGTGAGATGCATATTTAGAATCTGTATAGATATTAGCCGTTTGACGAGTGGCTAAGGTTAGAGTACGGGTGAGAATAATTAATTCTGCTTTTTAAGAAGTAGTCCCTAAAACAGCCTCAAAATACAAAGGAACCCCATGGTTTGGAAGAACATATTTGCCAAGGATGTATCTGATAAGGGGCTAATTTCCAAAGTGTACAAAGAACTTATACTACTCAGCAAGAGGAAGACACACAATCCAATTTAAAAATGGGCAAAAGACCTGAATAGACACTTCTCCAAAGAGGACATATAGATGGCCAAGAGCCATATGAAAAAAGGTTTGACGTCACTAATCATCAGAGAGATACAAATTAAAACCACAATGAGATATCACTTCACACCTGTAAGAATGGCTACCATCAACAAAATCAACAAGTGATACATGCTGGTGAGAATGTGGAGAAAGGGGAGCCCTGGTACGCTGCTGGTGGGAATGCAGCCACTATGGAAAACAGTATGGAGGTTCCTCCAAAAGTTAAAAATGGAGCAGCCTTTTGACCCAGTGATGCCACTTCTAAGAATATATTCTAAGAATATTGAAACACTAATCAGAAAGAATATATTCACCACTATGTTCATAGCAATGTTATTTACAAAAGCTAAGATCTGAAAACAGCCCAAGTGCCCATCAATAGATGAGTGGATAAAAAAGCTGTGGGACATTTACACCATGGAATACTACGCAGCTGTAAAGAAGGATCTTGTACCATTTGGGACAGTATGGATTGACCTGGAGAAAATAATGCTAAGCAAAATTGTTGCAGAACCGAAGACGTTCACCTTACGGAAAGACCAAGTGCCACTCAGAGGCTGGGGGTTCAGGAGGTTTATTTTATGCCGGTGGGCCTAGAGGAGTCCAACTCCAAAGTCTGAGCCCCTTCTACAAGAAAGTTTTCAGTTTATAAAGGTTCAGAGTTTAAAACAGAACAAAGAGGCTTTCTAAACTTAGTCACAGGCTAGTCTTATCTCTATTCTGATACTCCTAGTTGAGCATGCCTCAGCACACAGGATGGGGGTTGGTGAACAGGGAGTGATAGGATGATAGGGGGCAGGAGGCAAAAGGGATTCATAGCTTAAATCACCCTGAAACCAACTAAAAGACAACAGGAAGAAGGAGGGGGAAAGAAGAATGCAGTTTCAACTCATCCCACTCTTTAAACAGAGAAGCCAGCAGCCAGGTGCTTCTCATAAACAAAGTAAAAGGGAGGGTTTTAATTTTATTCCATATCAATAATGTGAAATCATATGGTCCTTAGATTTTTTGACTTATTTCACTTAGCATAATATTCTCAAGGTCAATCCATGTTGTTGCAAATGGCAGTATTTCCTCCTTTCTTATGGTTGTGTAGTATTCCATTGTGTACATGCACCATATCTTCTTTATCCAGTCCTCTATCAAAGGTCACTTTGGTTGTCTCCATGTCTTGGCCATGAACATAGGGGTGCATATATATTTGCAAATACACGTTTTTAATTTTTTCGAATATATATCCAGGAGAGGGATTGCTGAGTTGTATGGTAGCTCTATTCTTAATTTTTTGAGGAATCACAGACTGCTTTCTATAGTGGTTGTACCAGTCTGTATTCGCACCAACAGTGAATGAGGGTTCCCTTTTCGCCACAACCTCTCCAACACTTGGTATTCCTTGTCTTATTGATAATAGCCACTCTAACAGGTATGAGGTGGTATCTCATTGGAGTTTTGATTTGCATATCCTTAATTGCTAGTGAGGTTGAACAGCTTTTTATACATCTATTGGCTGTTTGTATGTCTTCTTGGGAGAGGTGTCTGTTCAAGTCCTCTGCCCACTTTTTGATTGGGTTGTTTGTTTGGTGTTGAGTTTTATGAGTTCTTTATATATTTTGGAAATTAAACCTTCGTTGGAACTACTGTTTGCAAATATCATCTCCCATCTGGTTGGCTGCCTCTTTGTTTTGGTGTAAGTTTCTTTTGTTGTGCAGAAGCTTTTTAGTTTGATATAGTCCCATTCATTTATTTTTGCCTTTATTTCCCTTGCCTTTTGGGTCAAGTTTATAAAATGTTCTCTATGACCAAGGTCTATAAGTTTGGTACCTATGTTTTCTTCTATGTAACTTATTGTTTTGGGACTTATATTTAGGTCTTTGATCCATTTTGAGTTAATTTTTGTACATGGGGACAAACTGCAGCCCAGTTTCATTATTTTGCTTTTGGCTTTCCAGTTTTCCCAGCATCATTTATTGAAGTGACTGTCTACTCCATTGTGTGTTTCTATCTCCTTTGTAAAAAATTATTTGCCCATATACATGTGGTTTTACATCTGGGCTCTCTGTTCTGTTCCACTGATCTATGTGTCTGTTTCTGTGCCAATACCATGCTGTTTTGATTATCGTAGCTCTGTAGTATAATTTGAAGTCAGGTAGTGTGATACTTCCAGCAAGTCCCACATGCTGAAGGGTATTTCCAGTGGATATGTACAAAAATCCAAACTGAACTGACTGGAAAAGAACTCTCTGTCAATGAGAACCTGTAAAATCTGGAAAAGAAGACCACTTACTCAAATCCCCATATTACCAATATAAGAAATCAAGGATCACAAACAAAAATATGACACCACCAAAGGAAACTAATAATGCTCCAATAACCTAAATAAATGAAAATTTATGAACTGTCAGGCAAAGAATTAAGAATAAATCTCTTAAAGAAAGTTAATGAACTATAAGAATACACAGACAAATTTTGAAATATAATTCATGAGAAAAATGAGTTCAACAAAATAGAGATCATTGAAAAACAAATCCTAGAAATGAAACATATGTCAGAACAGAATAATTCAATGGAGAGCTTCAAAACCAGACACAAACATACAGAAGAAAGAATCAGTGACCTAGAATACAGGAAAATTGAAATTATTTAGTCAAAGAAACAAAAAACAAAAAAGAATTGAAAAGTGGAAAAAACCTACAGAACTTATAAGACACCATAAAAAAGAAACAATATATGCATTATAGGAATTCCAGAGGTGAAGAAAAAAGTGAAAAATACCGAGAGTATACTGAAGGAATAATGACTAAAACTGCCTAAACCTGGGAAGAGAAATGAACATACAGATTAATGAGGCCCAAAGAACTACAAATAAGTGGAATCTGAATAGTGTTCTACTGAGAAACATTACAATTTTTTAAATCATTGAAAGTGAAAGACAAAGAATTTTGAAAAAAAGCAAGAGAAAAGAGGTAAGTTGCATACAGGTAACCCCCATACAACTATGGGTGGATTTATCAGCAGAAACTTTTCAGGTCAAAAGAGAATAATATATATTAAAATATGGAAATAATAATAATAAAAAAACTATCAATGAAGAATTCTATACCCAGCAAATTTGTCCTTCAGGAATGAAGGAGAGTTAAAGACTTTCTCTGAACGAACAAAAGCTGAAAGCTGAGGAAGTTCATCACCACTAGACTTACAAGAAATGCTAAAGGGAATTCTTAGAGTGGAAGTAAAAGGATGCTTATTGTACCAATAAAAACATAAGAAAGTAGCAAAAAAATGGTAAGGGTAAATCTATAGTCAGTTAAATTCTGTAATGTGGTAATTGTGGTGCATAATTCACTTAAAACTTTAGTTTGAAAGTTAAAAAAACAAACAGTAAAAATAACTGTAACTACAATAATCTGTTACTCAATACAAAATATTAAAAAATGTAGCCAGGCCGGAGTGGTCCAGTGGTCAGCATTGACTTATGATCCAGGAGGTCGAGGTTTGATTCCCAGTCAGGACACATGCCCAGGTTTTGGGCTCGATCCCCAGCAGGGGGCGTGCAGGAGGTAGCCGATCAATGACTCTCTCATTGATGTTTCTCTCTCTCTCTCTCTCTCCTTCTCCTTTCCTCTCTCTCTGAAAATAATAAAAATATATTAAAAAATAAATAAAAATAAATAAATATGAACTGGGAGGATTCCAAGATGGCTGCAGAGTAGGTGGAAACTGCACCCACATTCTCCTGGCCCCAAACTGGCTTTACAGCTAATTTACAGAGCAATCAACCAGAATAATCAACTAAAGGGTAGATGAACTGAAATATTATAACCACGCATTTACAGAAGAAGCCACACAGAGACTGGTAAGAGAGGCAGATACAGGGAAAGGTGTAGTGGCTGAGAAGCAGGAGGGATATCATGGCTGCAAACCTGCTTTCCCCTAGAAGCATGGGGTCTCAAACTCACACAGGGACCCCCAACCTAGAGCAACAGAGAAAGGAAGAGGAGTCTGTGTGGCGTATGGCAGCAAGAATCAATGAGGATTCAGTCCCACAACAGGAAAATGTTTCAGTCAGCCCTGCCAAATTCTGGATGCCCCTGCTGGGTGCAGTTCTGTGGGCGGAAGGGAGAGCAGCTCAGAGCAGGGGCATTCAAAATGTGAGATCCTCAGAGGCTATTGTCTGGGACTGGGATGAAGTGCTTAGCCTCCTCCTTCAGGCAGGGCTGGCATCATCCTCAATGGGAGACTCTCTGATCTTTCCCCTTGAGCCCAGAGTGGCCAAGCTTGCTCTTGCAGAGGGGATGGATGGTTGCACACAAACTGAACTTGAAGGGAACCTTGTTAGGGGGAACCAGGGTTGGATACTCTGGCAGAGACTGAGTGTTTTGTCTTTGAAGCAGGGGCAACTTTCCCCTCATAGAGTGCCTGACTGAGTGATCCCTAAGTAGTCACCCCACTAGACCTGTACTTCTGACTCTGGTTACTTCACCCTACTGAGCTCTAACCTGTGGAAATGGCTGTGGATTGTGGCTAGCCTGGGCTCATCATACAGTCTTTCTTCAGAAGGCTCTGGAGAAGGGGTGGGGAAACTTTTTTCTGCCAAGGGCCATTTGGATATTTACAATATCATTCTTGAGCCATACAAAATTATCAACTTAAAAATTCAGCTATGTAAAAAAGCTCCTAGGTTTATTGAATTTTGAGTCCCACCTGCGGTTGCCTTGGCAGGGCCAGACCAAATGATTTTGTGGGCTGTATACAGCCTGCAAGCTGGACGTTCCCCACCCCTGCTCTGGAGGATGACCAGGCAATCTCAGAGGGAGGCAGAGTAGCTGACAGGTAAAGGTGGACCTCAAAGAGCCTTGGTCCTTTCACAGAATAGTTCCCAGCTTTAAGCTGGAGGAAGCCAACATTTTACACAGGGTCGTCCTTCCCTCACACACCCAGGCCCAGTAGAGGCAGAAACAGTGAACAGCGTGGTAGCTCCAGACAAGTAGCCCAAGGCTGGTTATACATAACACTTGACATCGACCTGTACCTGAACCCTACCCAAGTGGACGCAGAATCAACACAACCAGTGGTGGGCTTCAGACCACACCAGAGCTCGACCCAATTAGCCACTCAAGTGGCAAAACCAAAAGGGGGATTCTGGCAGGCGCTAGACCCTGTTGAGAACAACTCTGCTTTGGATGGCAACCTCTGCACACATCTCATACATGGTGACTGAGGTTTACCCTTACAGTCACACATCCTGAAGGATTGACTCCACCCATGAAAGGGCACAGCATTCAAAACTCAACTACACCAGAGGGTGCACATAAAACACAAAAAATATTCCTGAAGCAGGGAGAACAGGTAATTGGGAAGATTGTGCCACTGAGCTCAACAAGACACCTTCATCATAATGCCATCATAACAAATTTGGGAGTCATAGCAGATCTACCTCATATACAGAAACAAAATGGGGAGACAAAGAAAACTGTTCCAAATAAAAGAACAAAAGCAGTCCCCAGAAAAAAGAATTAAATAAAATGAATGAAATGGAAGTAACCAAAATATCAACTGCAGATATTAAAACAATGCTGATAAGGTTGCTCAAGACCTTAGGGGAAGAATGGGTGATCTCAGTGAGAACGTAAACAAAGAGAGAGTAAGCATTAAAAAGGACAAAGAAGCCAAAAAAAAAAAAAAAAAAAAAAAGAACCAACTAAAAAATGGGCAAAGGAACTGAATAGACACTTCTGCAAAGAGGACATACAGATGGCCAAGAGACATGAATAAATGCTAAACGTTGCTAATCATCAGAGAGATGCAAATTAAAACCACAATGAGGTATTACCTCACACCTATCAGAATGGCTGCCAGCAACATATCAACAAATGACAAGTGCTGGCGAGGATGAGGAGAAAGGGGAAACCTGGTTCACTGCTGGTGGGAATGCAGACTGGTGCAGCCACTATGGAAAATAGTATGGAGGTTCCTCAAAAAATTAAAAATGGAATTGCCTTTTGACCCAATGATCCCACTTCTAGGAATATATCCTAAGAATCCTGAAACACCAATCAGAAAGAATATATGCACCCCTATGTTCATATGGCCCAACCAGTGAGGCTCAGCAGTTGAGCACTGACCTATGATCCAGGAGATCCCAGTTCAATTCCCAGTCAGGGCACATGTGCGAGTTGTGGGCTGGATCTCCAGTAGGGGCCATGTAGGAGGCAACCAATCAATGACTCATCATTGAGGTTTCTATCTCTCTCCCTCTCCCTTCTTCTCTCTGAAATCAATACAGACATATTTAAAAAAAAAGAAGTATATGCACCCCTATGTTCATAGCAGCACTATTTACAATAGCTAAGATCTGGAAACAACCCAAATGCCCATTAGTAAATGACTGGATGAAAAAGTTGGGGGACATTTACACCATGGAATACTAAGCAGCTGTAATGAAGAAGGATCTCTCATGCTTTGCGACAGTGTGGATGGACCTGGAGAATATTATGCTAAGTGAAATAAACTGGGCAAAGAAAGACAAAGATCTCATGATCTCACTTAAATGTGGAAATAAAGAACAAAATAAACTGATGAACAAAATAGATCCAGTGACATAGAAGCATGGAAAAGACTGACAAATCTCAGAAGGAAGGTGGGAGTGGGTGGGGAGAGATTAACCAAGAATTTATATGCATATATGCATAACCCATGGACACAGACAATAGTGTGCTGAAGGCCTGGGGAGGGGGTGGGGGTGGGGGGTGTCGGGTAGAAGGGATCAATGGAGGAAAAAAGGGGAGACATCTGTAATGCTTTCAAAAATAAAGATAAATTTAAAAATTAAAAAAAAATACAAAGAACATAGAAGCCATAACAAAGAACCAGTCAGAAATGAAGAACACAATATCTTAAATGAAGAATACACTAGAAGGATTCAACAGCAGTTTAGATGAAGCAGAGGATCAAATCAGTGTATTAGAGGACAAGATAACTATAAGCACCCAAGCAGATGACCAAAAAAGAAAATAGAATTTAAAGGAATGAAGAGCCCAGCCGGCGTGGCTCAGTGGTTGAGCATCAACTTATGATCCAGGAGATCGATGTTTGAATCCTGGTAGAACACATGCCCGGGTTTTGGGCTTGATCCTCAGGGTGTGTGCAGGAGGTAGCCAATCAATGACTGTCATAACTGATGTTTCTCTCTCTCTCTCCCTCTCCCTTCCTCTCTCTGAAATCAATAAAAAAATATTTTTTAAAAAAGGAATGAGGAAAATCTAAGAAACCTTTCACACAACATCAAGTGTAACATCATCCACATCATAGGAGTTTCAGAAGGAGGAGAGAGTAAGCAAGGGATAGAGAACCTATTTGAAGAAATAATGGCAGAAAACTTCCCTAACCTGGTAAAAGAAAGAGATACAGGTCCAGGAAGCACAAAGAATCCCAAACTAGATAAACCCAAAGAGGCCCACACCAAAACACACCATAATTAAAATGGCAAAGAGAAAGAGAAAGACTTAAAGGCAGCAAGAGAGTGTCAGTTAGTTACCTATAAGGGAGTTCCCATAAGGCCGTCAGCTGATTTCTCAACAGAAGCATGTCAGGTCAGAAAAGATTCACATAAACTGTTCAAAGTGATGAAATCAAGGGCCTGCAATCAAGACTACACTGTTCAGAAAGTCTTTCATTTAAAATTGAAGGTGAAATAAAGAGCTTCTCAGACCCCCTAACCCCTAAAAAAGGCTAAATGAGTTCATTACCTCCAAACTTGTATGGCAAGAAATGTTAAAGGGACTGCTTTAAGATGAAGAAGAAATAGAGAGAGGAAAAGAGGTGTAAAGAAAAAAAAAAGCAATAAATAAGTACCTATCAATAATAACCTTAAATGTAAATGGATTAAATGTTTCAATCAAAAGATGCAGAATAGCTGAATAGATAAGAAAACATGACCCATATGTATCCTGTCTATAAGAGACCCACTTCACAACAAAAGATACACACAGACTGAGAGTGAAGGGGTGGAAAATGTACTCCATCCAAATGGTGAAAAAAAAGCTGGGATAGCAATACTTTTATCAGACAAAAGAGACTTGAAAACAAAGGCCATAAAAGAGACAAAGAAGGTTACTACCTAATACTAAAGGAATTGATCCAACTAGAGAGATAGAAAGCAATACAGTCATAGTAGGGAACTTTAACACCTCACTTTGATCAATGAATAGATCTTCCAGACAAAAACTCAACAAGGAAATCACAACCTTAAACAAAACAGTAGATTGGATGGGTTTAATGGATATTTACAGAACATTTCATCCCAAAGCTGCAGAATATACATTCTTCTCAAGTGCACATGGAATTCTCAAAGACAGATCACATATTAGGGCACAAAATAAGACTTAACAAATTCAAGAATATGGCAATCATATCAAGCATCTTCTTGGATCACAGTAGCATAAAACTAGAAATCAACTACAATAAAAAACTCAACACATGGAGGCTAAATAGCATGTAATTAAACAATGAATGGGTTAACAATGAAATCTAGGAAGAAATTAAAAATTACTTTGAAACAAATGATAATGAGCACAGAACAATGCAAAATGTATGGGACAGAGCAAAAGCAGTCCTCAGACAGAAGTTCATAACATTACAGGCCTACCTCAAGAAGCAAGAAAAATCTCAAATAAACAATCTAATGTTACACCTAAAAGAACTAGAAAAAAACAACAACAAGCAAGCCCACAGAAAGTAGAAGGAAGTAATAAATATCAGAGTGGAAATAAATTGCATAGAGACTGAAAATCAATACAAAAGATCAATGAAACCAAGAGCTGGTTCTTTGAAAAGATAAACAAGATGGACAAACTTTTAACCAGACTCATCAAAAAACATAGATTGAGGACCCAAATAAATAAAATCAGAAACGAAAGAAGAGAAGTAACAAATGACATCACAGAAATACAAGAACTGTAATAAAATGCTATGAACAACTATATATCAATAAAAATTGGACAACCTGGGCAAAATAGATAAATTCCCAGAAACATACAAACTTCAAAAAATGAATTAGGAAGGATCAGAAAACCTGAATAGGCAGATTACAACTAGTGAAATTGAAACAGTAATAATGGTAAACAAACAAACAAGCAAAAAAACAACTCTCAGCAAACAAAATATTTTTACCAAATATTCAAAAAAGAACTAACACTTATCCTCAAACTACTCCAAAAAATTCAAGAGGAGGGAAAACTTTCAAGTTCTTTTTACCAGGCCAGTATTATTCTAATCCCAAAACCAGATAAAGGCACTACAAAGAAAAAAAATTACACACCATTGTCCCTGATGAACATAGGTGCAAAAGTCCTCAACAAAATATTAGCAAGCTGGATCCAGCAATACATTATAAAGATCATACACCATGGTCAAGTGGGATTTATTCCAGAGATGTAAGGTTGGTACAATATTTGCAAATCAATAACTGTGCTATATCACATAAAATGAAAGATAAAAATCACATGTTCATGTCAATAGATGCAGAAAAAGCATTCAATAAAATCCAGAACCCATTTATGATAAAAAAAAAACTTTCGGCAAAGTGTGAACAGAGGATGATGCCTCAATGTAATAAAGGCCATATATGGCAAACCCATAGCTAATATCATACTCAATGGGCAAAAAGGAAAAGTGTTTCCCTTAAGGCCAGGAACAAAACAGATGTCCGTGTTTACCACTCTTGTTCAACATAGTGCTGGAAGTCCTAGCCACAGCAATTACATAAGAAGAAATAAAAAGCATTTAAATTGGAAAGGAAGAAGTAAAACTTTCATTATTTGCAGATGACATGATATTGTACATAAAAAAACCCTAAAGACTCTACCATAAAAACCTACTAAGTCAAATAAATGAATTTGGCAATGTAAAAGGATTTAAAATTAATATTCAGAAATCATTGGCATTTTTATATACCAATAATGAACTATCATAAAGAGAAACTAAGAAAACAATCCCATTTATTATTGCAACAAAAAAAATAAGTTTTAGGAATAAATTTAACTAAGGTGGTAAAAGAGTTGTACTCGGGAAAACTAGGACACTGAAGAAAGAAATTGAGGAAGATACAAATAAGTGGAAGCATATATGGTGTTCATGGGTTGGAAGAATTAACATCAATCTCTGCAACTGCCCTTCCATCTGTTGATCATCAAATTGTTCACATCTATGAATTTGTTCCTGTTTTGTTTGTTCTTCTTCTTCTTTTTTTACATTCCACATATAAGTGAAATCATATGGTACTTAGCATTATACCTTCTAGGTCCATCTATGTTTTCACAAATGGCTAGATTTTTTTTATGGTTGAATAATATTCCATTTTATGTATGTACCGCATCTTTATCTATTCCTCTATTAATGGGCATTTTTAGTTGCTTTCATATCTTGACTATTGTAAATAATGCCACAATGAGTATAGGGGTGCATATATCTTTCTGAATTAGTGTTTTTAATTTTTTATGACTAAATACTCAGATGTGGATTTGCTAGGTCATATAGTAGTTCTATTTTTAATTTTTTGATGAACCTCCATACTGTTTTCCATAATGGTTGCACTAATTTACAATCACACCAAAGGGGCACAAGGGTTCCCTTTTCTTCATACCCTTGCCAAAACTTGTTTGCTGATTTATTGATGACTGCCATTCTGACAGATATCACAATCAGTCTATACCTCATTGTGGTTTTACTTTTCATTTCCCTGATGATTAATGATGTTGAGCATCTTTCCACATGTCTATTAACCATCTGTATGTCCTCTTTGAAGAAATGTCAATTCTGGTACTCTGCTCATTTTTCAATCGGATTGTTTGTGGGTTTTGGTGTTAAGTTGTATGAGTTCCTTATTTATTTTGGATATTAACTCCTTAATAGATTTAGCATTAGTCAACATCTTCTCCCATTCAGTAGATTGTATTTTCATTTTCTTGATGGTTTCCCTTGCTACGAAAAAAATTTTTAGTTTGATGTAGTCCATTTGTTTATTTTTTCTTTTGTTTCCTTTGCCTGAGGAGACGTATCCAAAATTTATTGCTAAGAGTAGTGTCAAAGAGTTTATTCTTTAATAATAAGATATTAATATATCTTATTATTATATAATAAATATATATAAATATAATATGTAAATATATATTAATATATCTTTATTGATTTCAGAGAGAGGAAGGGAGAGGGAGAGAGAGAGATAGAAACATCAATGATGAGAGAGTCATTGATCATCTGCCTCCGCATACCCCCGACTGGGGACCAAGCCCCAAACCCGGAAATGTGCCCTGACTGGGAATCGAACCATGATCTCCTGGATCTTAGGTCTTTGCTCAACCACTGAGCCACACCTGGCCCGGCTATATATTTTTTAAAGTACTATGGTTTCAGGTCTTACATTTAAATCTGTAATTTATTTTTTTAAATCCTCACCAGAGGATATTTTTTCCATTGCTTTTCAGTGAGAGTGGAAGGGAGAGAGAGGAAAAAAAAATTGATGTCAGAGAGACACATCGATTGGTTGCTGGGGATCGAGCCTGCAACCGAGGTATATGCCCTTGGCCTGAATCGAACCCAGGACCCTTCAGTCCACAGGCCAATGCTCTAACCACTGAGCCATACCAGTAGTATAAGTCTGTAATTCATTTTGAGCTCATTTTGTATATGTGTAAGAAAGTGGTCTAATTCCATTTTTTGCATGTATCTCTCCAGTTTTTCCAATACCATTTATTCAAGAGACTGTTTTTACTACACTGTATATTCTTGCCTCCATTGTCATAGATTAACTGACCATATAGGTTGTGGGTTTATTTCTGGTCTCTCTGTTCTGCTCCATTGAACTATGTGTCTGTTTTTATGGCAGTACCATGCTGTTTTGATTACTATGTCTTTGTAGTATCGTTTGATATCAGGTAATAAGATTCCCAGAACTTTGTTCTACTTTCTCCATACTGCTTTTGCTATTTTGGGTCTTTTGTTGTTCCATATTATTTTAGGGTTATTTGTTCTGGTTCTCTGAATAATGCCATTGGTGTTTTGATAGGGACTGCATTCTATCTGTAGATTGCATTGTGTAGCATGGTTATTTTAACATTGTTAATGCTTCCTATCCATGAGCATGGTATATCTTTCCATTTATTTATCCTCTTCAATTTCTTTCAGCAATATCTTATACTTTTCCACCTACAGGGCTTTTACTACCTTGGTTAAATGTATTCCTAAGTATTTTATTCTTTTTAAAAAATATGTGTTTTTTTTTATTGATTTCTAGAGAGAGAGGAAGGGAGAGAGATAGAGAGAAACATTTATGAGAGAGAAACATCAATGAGCTGCCTCCTGCATGCCCCCTTACTGGGATCGAGTCTGGAACCCAGGCATGTGCGCTGACTGGGAATTGAACCAGTGACCTCTTGGTTCATGGGTTGACACTCAACCACTAAGACACACTGGCTGGAATATTTTATCCTTTTTGATGTGATTGTTAATGGGATGGTTTTCTTAATTTCCCTTTCTGATAGTGTGTTATTGGTGTATATATGCAACCAATTTCTGAATATCAATTTTGTATCCTTCAACTTCACCAAATTCATGTAACAGTTTTAATAGCTTTTTGGTGTAATCTTTAGGGGTTTCTATCAATATCTTCATGTCACCTGCAAATAATCACAATGTTCCTTCTTTTTTTCCAATTTTGATACCTTTCTTCCTTTCTTTTCTTTCTTTCTTTCTTTCTTTCTTTCTTTCTTTCTTTCTTTCTTTCTTTCTTTCTTTCTTTCTTTCTTTCTTTCTTTCTTTCTCTTTCTTTCTTTCTTTCTTTCTTTCTTCTTCTTTCTTTCTTTCTTTCTTTCTTTCTTTCTTCTTTCTTTCTTTCTTTCTTTCTTTCTTTCTTTCTTTCTTTCTTCTTTCTTTCTTTCTTTCTTCTTTCTTTCTTTCTTCTTCTTCTTTCTTCCTTCCTTCCTTCCTTCCTTCCTTCCTTCCTTCCTTCCTTCCTTCCTTCCTTCCTTCCTTCCTTCCTTCCTTCCTTCCTTCCTTCCTTCCTTCCCTTTCTTTCTTTCTTTCTCTTTCTTTCTTTCTTTCTTTCTTTCTTTCTTTCTTTCTTTCTTTCTTTCTTTCTTTCTTTCTTCTTTCTTTCTCTCTCTCTCTCTCTCTCTCTCTCTCTCTCTCTCTCTCTCTCTCTCTCTTTCTTTCTTTCTTTCTTTCTTTTTCTTTTTCTCTTTTTTTTGTCTTATTGCTCTGTGAGGTTTCCAATACTATGTTGAATAAAAGTGGTGAGAGTAGACGTCATCTTTTTCCTGATCTTAAAAAAAGTTTTTCAGGCCCTGGCCAGTTTGGCTCAGTGGTTAGAGCATTGCTTCTTGGACTGAGGGGTCCAGGGTTTGATTCTGGCCAAGGGAACACATCTCAGTTGCAGGCTCTGCCTCAGTCAGGGTGAGTGCAGGAGGCAGTTAATTGATGTGTCTCTCTCACATCGATGTTTCTCTTTCTCCCTTCCACTCTCTTTGAAAAGCAATGGAAAAAAATATCCTAGCGTCAGGATTTAAAAAAAAATTTTTTTAGCTTTTCACCATTGAATATGGTGTTACCTGTAGGTTGGTCTTATATGGCCTTTATTATGTTGAGGTATGTTCCCTCTGTTTTTATTATAAATGGATCTTGTATTTTAATATTTTGTTGAGTTTTTTCATCTATATTCATCAGTGATATTGGCCTATAATTTTATTTTTTTGTAGAGTCATTACCCTGTGATCCATGTTGATGTCCACAGCCATGGGGTAGCACACAGCCATAGCTACTGCTTTTCAATGGCTGCTATAGTGGAAGTCCTTACTATTTCTTAATCACCACACTGTGAGTGTGAGACCTGCCCACTTCATATCTCTGCTTCTCCAACCTGTCTCAATGATGTTTCTTCTTTATATCCTTAGTTATAGGAATTCTGTTCATCTAATCTTCAGATGGCTCTCAGTGATGGTCGTTCCATAGTTTAGTTGTAATTATGATATGATTGGAGGAGGAGGTGATCTCAGTTTACCTTCTCTGCCATTTTGACTGCAAATTTATAAGCAGTTTTTAAATAAAGTTAAATATACCCTTACATACATCTCACCAATCCCATTCTTATCTATTTATTCAAGTAAATTAAAATTTATGTTCACAAAAAGCCTGCACTCAAATTTTTATAACAGCTTTATTCCTAATGGCCACCAACTGAAAACAACTCAACTGTCCTTCAAAGTGTAAACGAATACACAACCTGTGATACATCCATACAATGGAATACCACTCAGAAATAAAATAAATAAACTCTTGATTCACTTACATCATGTATAAACCTTATATTTTGCCAAGTGAAAGAAGCCAGATCCCAAATGCTACATACTTTGATTCCATTTACAGTGAAATTCTAGAAAGGCTAAATATATAAGCACTGGAAAGAGATGAGTGGTTTTCATTGGCTGGGAGTGGGAGAAGGTGCTGTTTAAAAAGGGGAGATATGAAGGAATTTTAAAAGGGCATGGAACTGTTCTGTATGGTGCTATGGTGGTGGACATAGGATTTCGTACATTTGTCAAACCCTTAGAAATGTATGTCAAAAAAGAGTGTATTTTACTGCATGCAAACTAAAAGAAATAACAGTATCAGGAGAACCAAAGATAAAGACAAATAAATCCAATTATATTACAAACAAATGTTGTACGCACACTGAAAGGGATGGGGGGAAAAATGTGTAACTAAGTGACTTTGGAAAACATGATCTTATCTGAATATTGAGAGGTTAGAGACAGAAATAACTGTACACTGACACCAATTAGTACAGTATTTTGTTTGTAAATTAGTAAGTTTGTTTCTTACATGGGTATGGGTTAGCAAATCTAAAACTACATGTTCACATGTTAAACAAATAAGTAAAAATATTGCAGATAATGAGGCTCAGGTTTCTTACTGCCTTATAAAAATGTTATAAATAAGCAAATGATGAATAATGGAGTAAGCCCTGTGGTCAAAAGAACACAAGAACCAACCTGAACATGTTCTCAATTGTCAGTGGGAATAATTTGAGCAATAAAATAAATAAGGTATTTGATTACTCAGAGAATACATTAATATATTTGAGTAACACTGATGTCAATAAATGTTTGAATAAATAAATAAATGAGAGAAAAGGAATACCTCTGCAATTAACTATGAAGAGTTCAATATTTTACCTTACATAGTACTGAGACAGAGATTGTTATGCTCATCAATTATTGTATTTTTCCACTTTCCTCTAAGTATTCACCTAATTTAAATTTTCTAGATACCTTCCAGTTACTCTGAGACTCTGCGTCTGGCCAGATGGAATTTTAGTAGAAATCATAGGTGCCATTTAAAGTCCTATCTCAGAGTTTCAATATGGCGGCAGATTGAGTGGAGGCTACAATGACACTCTCCCAGGACCATACTGGAATTACAACTAAAACATAGAAAAACCATCCTGAATAATCAACTGCAACTGAAGACGAGCTGAAGACCACCCTCATAACCAAGGACAAAAAGTGGAGACCACATAGTCACTAGTAGGAAGTGCAGAGGTGCGAGAGGGCTGGCTGGGCTCCTACAGGTAGTAACTGAAGGTCTGGAGGGATACAATAGCTGTGGGGATCTCACTGAGGACTCTGGGCTCTAAACCCCAAGCTCGGCTCCCCAGCCCAGAGGACCAGAACTGAGACAGGTGCCCACATAACATCTGGCTGTGAAAAGCAGCAGGGTTTCTGTCTGCCAGGAAGAGAGAGCTGGAAATGCAGGGAACCTCATAAACCACATAAAGTTTTGTGTACAGCCACTCACCTTGGGCTCTGGCAGAGGGAGGGCAGAGTGGACTGGAGCTGTGTGAGGAGAATCTAGGGTTGTGGGCTCTGGAGATAGAGATTAGAGGGCATCTGTTTGGATTCCTGTGTCAAGTCATTCCCCCATACTGCAGAGGACATCTTTCTCAGGCAGACAACTCCCAAGCAGCTTTTGCCTGTGGGGAGGAAGCAATTTCCCCAACCTGCTGGAAAACCTTTCCCTGTACCCCATGGAGTTTCTATAGCTTGAAGCTCATTAAGAGAATCAGATTAATTAGCCTGCAGGCACAGGTGGACCTCAGAGTGCTTTGAATCTTTGCATGATCTGCTTCTGAACCCAGGTCTTGGAAAAGCAGACTTTGGTGTATATTTTGGCTCTGTGCAAATGCACCCAACCCCAGCAGAGGGGATCTATAGCCATGGGTTGTTGATAGCTCCAAACAGGGTACTCAAGGCCAGTCACAAATAGCATCTAACATTGGCCTGCACTGGAAACCTACAAAAAGGCGGAGTCCTAGGAGGCCTACCCAACACACAGAAACAAACCTAAACAGGCAGCTAAAATGGGGAGACAAAAAAACAAGTCCCAAATGAAAGAATGAGAATTATCCAGATGAAGAGCTAAGTGAAATTGAGATAAGCAATCTATCAGATATAGAGTTCAAATATTGATTGTAAAGATGCTCAACAGCATGAAAAAATATATGGAAACTATGAAAAATGACCAGTCAGAAATGAAGAAAGATATAGCAGAAATAAAGAATACATTAGAAGAAACAAACAGATAAGAGGTAACAGAGGATTGGGTAAGTGATTTAGAAGACAGGATAGAAAAAAATCACTCAATTAGAGATCCAAAAAGAAAAACAATTAAAAAACAGGAGGACAGTCTAAGGGAGCTGTGGGACAACATGAAATGTAACAATATTTGCATTATAGGAGTGCCAGAATAAGCAAGGGATAGAGAATTTGTTTGAAGAAATAATGGCATAAAATTTCCCTAACCTGGTGAAGGAAAGAATTACACAAGTTTAGGAGGCACAGAGAGTTCCAAGACACATCATAATTAAAATGCCAAAAATCCAAGAGAAAGAAAGAACCTTAAAGGCAGCAAGAGAAAAGCAATCTGTTACCTACAAAAGAGCTCCCATAAGGCTGTCAGCTGATTTCTCATCAGAAATTCTGCAGGCCAGAAAGGAATGGCATGAAGTATTCAAGGTGATGAAAAGCAAAGATCTGAATCCAAGACAACTCTATCCAGCAAGGCTATCATTCAAAATAGATGGTGAAATAAAGAGCTTCCCAGACAAAAAAACGTTTCAGTGTGTTTATCAGCGCCAAAACAGCATTGCAAGAAATGTTAAAGGGACTGCTGTAATTAGAAGTTGAAATAGAATGAGAAACATAGACATAAAGAAATAAAGTGGAAATAGATAAGAACCTATCAATAATAACCTTAAACATAAATGGTTTAAATGCCCCAATCAAAAGACATAGGGTAGCTAAATGGATAAGAAAACATGACCCATATATATGCTGTCTACAAGAGACCCACCTCAGAACAAAAGACTCACACAGGATGAGAGTGAAGGGATGGAAAAAATATATCCATGCAAACGGAAATGTAAAAAAAGCTGGAGTAGCAATATTCATATCAGACAAAACAGACTTCAAAATGAAGACCATAACGAGAGACAAGAAAGGTCACTACATACTAAAGAGATTGATCCAAGAGGATATAACTCTGATAAACATATATGCACATAATATAGGAGCACCTAAATTTACCAAAAAACTTCTGGAGGACGTTAAGGGAGAGATTGACAGCAATACAATGATACTAGGGGACTTAACACCTCACTGACTTCACTGGATAGGTCTTCCAGACAAAAAATCAACAGGGAAAAAGTGACAAACTAGATCAGATGGAATTAACTGACCTCTACAGAACATTCCACCCTAAAGTTTGTAGAATATACATTTTTCTCTAGTGGACACAGAACATTTTCAAAGATAGACCACATGTTAGGACAAAAAACATGTCTCTATAAGTTCAAGAAGATTGAAATCATGTCAAGCATCTTCTCAGACCACAGTGGCATGAAATTAGAAATCAACTACAGTACAAACACTAAAAAACATTCAAATACATGGAGGCTAAATAGCATGTTTTTAAACAATGAATGGGTTACCAAAGAGATAAAGAAAGAAATAAAAAACTTTCTGGAAACAAATGAAAGTGAGCACACAACAACCCCAAATCTATGGGACAGAATGAAACCAGTCCTGAGAGGGAAGTTCATACACTATACAGGCCTACCTCAAAAAATAAGAAAAACTTCTAACAGACTCTCTAACCCTTCAACTTAAAGATTTAGAAAGAGAACAACAAGAAAAGCCCAGAGTAAGTAGAAGGAAGGAAATAATAAATATCATAGAAGAAATAAGTAACATAGAGACTAAAAAAAAAGATACAAAAGATCTATGAAACCAAGAGCTGGTTCTTTGAAAAGATAAACAAGGCTGATGAAACTTTAGCCAGACTCATCAAGAAACAGAGAGTACCCAAATAAACAAAATCAGAAATAAAAGAGATGAAGTAACAACTGACTCAACAGAAATACAAAGGATTGTAAGAAAATACTATGAACAAGTGTACGCCACCAAGCTGGACAACCTGGGTGAAATGGACAAATTCCTAGAAAATTACAACTTTCCAAAACTCAGTTGGGAAGAATCAGAAAACCTGAATAGCCTGATAATTACTGATGAAGTTGAAGCACTAATCAAAAAACTCCTAGCACACAGAAGCCCTGGTCTGGACAGCTTCACAGGGGAGGTCTGCCTAACATTCAAAGAAGAACTAATACCTATCCTCCTCAAACTATTCCAGAAAATCCAAGAGGAAGGAACATTTCCAAGCTCTTTTTACAAGGCCAGCATTAGCCTAATTCCAAAACCAGATAAAGACACTACAAAGAAAGGGAATTACAGGCCAATATCCCTGATGAACTTAGACTGTGAAATCGTCAACACAATATTAGCAAATCAGATCAAGCAATATATTAAAAAGATCATACACTATGACCAAGTGAGATTTATTCCAGAAATGCAAGTCTGGTACAATATTCATAAATCAATAAATGTGATACATCACATAAACAAATTGAAAGACAAAAATCACATGATCATATCAATAAATGCAGAAAAAGCATTCGACAAAATGCAACATCCATTTTTTATAAAGTCCTATTGCAAAAAAGACTAGAGCTATGTCGAACAATATGGTTGCCTCTAGCCACATGTGGCTATTGAGCCTTTGAAAGGTGACTAATCTGAAATGAGATTTTCTTTAAGTGTAAAATACACACAAACACACACATTTAAATATCTCATTAATAATATTTATATTTAATTGTATGATTAAGTTATAATATTTTGAGCATGTTGGATTAAATATATTATTAAATTTTATTTTTACCTCTTTTGTTTTTGCTTTATAATGTGATAATTTATAAATTTTAAACTACACATATAACTCATCTTTTTTTCAGCTTTATTGAGACATAACTGACATATAACATTATACAGGTTTAAGGTATATAATGTAATGATTTTATATATGTACACATTGCAAAATGGTTACCACAATAAGGTTAGTAAACACATTCATCACCTCACACAATTACATTTTTTGCATGTTTGATGAGAATTTTTAAAATTAGCCAGTTTCAAATATACAATACGTAATTATTAACTATAGTCACCATGCTGCACTTACATTTTCAGAACTTATTCACCTTTTAACGAAGTTTGTACCCTTTGACCATCTTTACCCGTTTCTCCACTCACAACCACCCACAGCCCTCGCAATCATCAATCTGTTGTTTCTATGAGTTTGAGTTTCTTAGATTTCACATAGAAGTGAAACTATACAGCATTTGTCTTTCTCTGACTTATTTCACTTAGCATAATGCCTTCAAGGTCCATCCACATTGTCATAAATGTCATTTTCTTTTTTTTATGGCCAAATAATATTTCATTTTATATATATATATAAAATATCACATCTTATTTATACATTCAGTCATCAATGGACACTTAGGTTGTTTCCATGTCCATAATGTTGCAATGAACATAGGGGTGCAGATATCACTTTGAGATAGTGATTTCATTTGCTTCAAATGTATTACCAGAAGTGGAATTGCTGAATCATATTGTTGTTCTATTTTTAAACTTTTGAGGAACCTCCATACTATTTTCTATAGTGTTGTTACCAATTTACATTTCCACTAACAGTGTACAAGTGTTCCCTTTCTTCACATCCTCGCCAACACTTGTTATTATCTTTTCAATAATAGCCATTCTAACAGGTGTGAGATGGTATTTCATTGTGGTTTTGGTTTGAATTTGATGATTAGTGATGTTGAGCAGCTTTTCATGCACCTGTTGGCTATCTGAATATCTTCTTTGAAAAAATGTCTGTTCAGTTCCTTTGCCTATTTTTTATTTGAATTGCTTTTGTTTCTGTTTTCACTAATGAGTTGTATGAGTTTCTTATATATCTTGGAGATTAATCCCTTAGTAGATATGTGGTTTGCAAATGTTTTCTCCCATTCTGTAGACTGTCTTTCCTTTTTGTTGATTGTTAATTTTGCTGTGCATAATTTTTTAATTTGACATAGCCACTTTTATTGATTTTTGGTTTTGTTGTTTGTGCTTTGTCTGTCATAACTATAAAGTCATTACCAAGACCAATGTCAAAGAAGTTTTTCCCTGTTTTCTCTAATCCATTTTGAGTGAATTTTTATTAATAGTGTAAGATAGAGGTCCAATTTCTTCCTTTTGCATGTGAATGTCCAGTTTTCCTAGCACCATTTATTGAAGAGATTCTTTTCTCTATTGAATGTTCTTGGCTTCCTTGCACATGTGACTCATCCTAACATTTCCATTGGACAGTGCTGCTCTAGAAAACACCTCTTACATTTCCCTTTCTTCAATTGTTGGCCAGCTAGATGGAGAGTATCTGGTTAAGGATCATGAAGTCAAAGAAAATGGCTGAGGTTTGATGGGACTGAGGTGGCTTCTTCCTTGAATTATCAATTTTAGGAACTCTGCCCACTGACCAGAAACACATGCATTGGACTATTGCATGTGTGAGAATTTTTTATATTACACAACTAATATTGGGATGGTGTTTGTAAAATAAGTAAGTGTACACTGATAATGCAAGTAGCATGGGAAAGAGTTGAGCAAGGTAAAAAAAGGATCAGAGGCATTGAGGTAGGTATTTTAAATGAGGTAGCCCTCATCATGAATATAAGGAACGGAGAACTGAAGATAGTGAAAGAGAATATTCAGTAAGAAGGAATACAAGTGCAAAGTCCTGGAAGTTGGGGAACATTTTGCTTGTTCAAGGAGTACCTACAATGCCAGTGTGGAAGGAGCACACTTAGATGATAGGTTGAACAATTTGGCATTGCTAATATTCTACCTATTTTGGCCTATGAACACAGAAATTTTATATGCTTCAATGTGTATATGTGTTATATGTGAGAATAGTAGATGATATCAGAAAGATAACAGAGTAAGTAGGGGCAGAAGAACTGGACCATGTACAGTCTTGCAAGAAACTCTAGGTACTTTGGTTTTTTCTCTAAGTAAAATGGGGAGCCATTGTGGGTTTTTACTGATGTGTGATATCAGACTATAAAGGAACATGAGTATAAGCAATAAGTCTAGTAAAGATGCCTTTGCAATACACTGGTTATAGAATGAAGATGGCTAAAATTAAGGTGGTAGTAGTGAAAATGTTTAAAATGGTCATATTTAAGACAAATTTTGAAAGTAGGGTCAACATAATCATGACAATTACATGGGGGCTGTGAGAAAGAATTACATTCAATTTATACCCTGAGCAAATGGAAAGATGGAGTTTCCATTTACTGTGATAGGAAGGTAGGTCTGCAGGTGAAGCAGGTTTTAGGGGAAATATAACACTCTCAGATTGGATATATTGACTTTGTTAGGCAGCCCCATGGAGATGTGAAGTAGGTAACTGGATTTACAAGTCTGGAGTTCAGCCGAAAGATACAAATTTGAGACTTTTCAACTTACATATGACATTTAAAGTCATAAGCCTGGATGAGATAGCCACAGGAGAGAGTGTAGACTGAGCCCTGGGTCACAGCAACATTAATCAACATTAAGAGATGGGAGTAATAAGGAGGAATGAATGAAAAAGACAAAGAAGTAGCCAGTGAGTTACTAGAAAAACCTGGAGAGTGTGTGATCCTGAGAGTCAAATACAGAAGTTTTTCAAGGAAAATGGATGATCAAAGGCTGCTGACTGATAAAGTAAGAAGGAGAATAATAAGTGAAAATTAAAAAATTAAGAGCAGTTTTTATGGCATGTTGGAGAAGTGGGCAGTGGAGCAAGACTAGTAGAATTGGAATGGGTTTCAGAGAGACAATGGGAGGAAAAAAAATGAAGACAATGGATAGGCAACTCTCAAGTTTTATTGCAAAAAGGAGTAGAAAACTAAGGTGGTAACTGGAAGGGTAAGTGGAATCACAAGAGAGTATTTTTGAAAAGGAAAAGGTAACGACATGTTCTTATGCTGATATAAACCAATAACATAATGCTTAATGCAAAAATAAGCAAGTTGTAGAAAACAGAAACAACACAGCACAATTTATGCTTTAAAAATTTCATCAATAATACCATACTTGGAGGAAACAAGATGGCGGCATAGGTTACAGCTATACCGGCCACCTCCCACAACCACATCAAAATTACAACTAAAATACGGAACCACCATCACTCAGAACCTCCTGAAATCTGGCTGACCAGAAGTCCTACAACCAGGGAACTGAAGAAGCACTGAGACTGGTAGGAGGGCTGGAGACACCAGTGAATAGGGGCTGAATCCCGGAGATGAGGCCGTGGGCCCACACCCGGTGACGCGGTTTAAATCTGGGAGGGAATCTCGGTGGTGGAGGTTTCCTGGAGGAGTGAGGCCCACACTGAGCCCCCAGCTCAGGGCTCCAGGGCCAGGAAGAGAAGTCCCCACAACCTTGGGCTGTGAAAACCAGTGGGGACTGTTGCTGAGGGACTTGGAGCTGCAGGAGTCCCAGGTAGCTCCTCTTAAAGGGCCCACGCATGGACTCACTCAGACACACTCCCTCTGAGCCCTAGCGCTGGCAGCAGCTTGAAAAGAACCTGGGACACTTGGGGAGGAACTAACCTGACTGAAATTGGAGCAAGAGGTGGAGGGGCAGCTTTCTCACAGGCAGAAGGGCTGACAGAGGCCACTGCTCCTTTGGTAAGTCCTCCTCCCACAGAGCCCGCAGGCAGGCGCCATATTTGAATCATCAGCACCTGACTCATACCTTTAGCCTCACCCCAGTGATTCCCAGAAGCCCGCCCCACCCCACACTTGCAAGCTCATCCAAGCCATTTCCAATGGCTTTTCTGTGCAAGTGGCCTCTCAAGCCTTATGCTTAGGACTTTCCTAAAATCTCTCAAACAAGCAGCAGTGTGTCCCATACGGCTTCATAAGTGGCCCCAGGCCTGGCACTAGTGGCAGCCTACATTGGTTCATGGCTTGGCCTCTCCTGGACACCTCCAAGCCCAGCACAAGGAGCAGCCAACTACGGAGTGCTGTGTAGCTCATGCTGGGTGGCCCTGGGCAAGGCACTGGCACAGGCTCTGACTTTGCACCTCCCAGGAGGCCCCAGAGACAGTGCACCTGGTGGTCAGCCTCCACCACTCTGGATTACAACCCTACCACATCCACGAGTGACACACTTAAGGGGGGCACTTGGTGAACACCAAAGCTCCACTGAAGTAAATCCTGCTCCATAGGGGTGTCTCCAGCACAGCAGCTCTTTGGCTGTAGTTGCAGCTGGCCTTCACAGCTGATTGGTCGGGGGGTCAATTCCTCCCAGGGATGCCAACAGCAACCAAGGCTCAATTACAACAGGAGAGTGCACACAGCCCACACAGGGGAGCACCTAGAAGGCTCAGCTCAGGTGACTGGGGAGGCTGAGCCACTGGACCCTAAAGGACGCCTACTACACAAAGCCACCCTACAAATTCCAGGAGACATAGCAGCTCTATCTAATATATAGAAACGAACACCTGGAAGCAGTCAAAATGTGGAGGCAAAGAAACATGCCACAAAGGAAAGAACAGAAGAAATTTCTAGGAGAGGAACTAAATGAAATAGATCCAAGCAAGCTAACAGAGTTCAGAATTTTGTTTATAAGGATGCTCAACCATATTAGTAAGAGTTTTACAAAAATAACTGAGAAAATTGACATAATAAAGTACCAATTTGAAATGAAGGCTACACGAACTGAAATGAAGAATAATTTACAGGGCATCAACAGTAGAGTAGAGGACGCTGAGAATCAAATCAGCAATTTGGAACATGAGGAAACAACAAACACTCAACCAGAAGAGAAAAAAAGAAAAAAAAAGGATCCAGATAGTATAAGGAGCCTCTGGGACAACTTCAAGAGGCACAACATTCATATTATTTGCGCGCCAGAAGGAGAAGAATAAGAGCAAGAAATTGAAAACCCATTTGAAAAAATAATTACATAAAACTTCCCTTACCTGGGGAAAGAAATAGACTTACAAGTCCAGGAAGCACAGAGGGTCCCAAGCAAGAGGAACCCAAAGAGGCCCACAGCAAGATACATCATAATTAAAGTGCCAAAGGTTAAAGACAAAGAGAGAATCTTAAGAGCAACAAGAGAAAAGCAATTAGGTACCTACAAGGAAGCACCCATATGACTGTCAGCTGATTTCTCCACAGAAACCTTGCAGGCCAGAAGGGAGTAGCAAGAATTATTCAAAGTGATGAAAAACATGGAACTACAACCTAGATTGCTCTGCCCAGCAAAGCTATTATTTAGAACTGAAGGTCAGATAAGGAGCTTCACAGATAAGAAAAAGCTAAAGGAGTTCATCACCACCAGACTAGCACTACAGGCAATGTTGAAGGGTCTTCTTTAAATGAACAAAAGAATCTGACAAACTAAAATGATCCAGAGACATTGACACAGGCGATCATATTTCAGAGGAAAGAGGGAAGGGGGGTGGAGGGTGGGAAGAGGTTAACGAAAGAAGTTATATGCATATATGCATAACCCGTGGACACAATCAATAACAGGGTGAAGGCCTGGGGAAGGGGTGGGAGCGACGTGGAGGGAGTCAATTGGAGGGGGGGGAAATGAGACACCTGTAATACTTTCAACAATAAAGATAAAAAGATAATACCATACTTCATCTAATTTAAGACAAAGTTTTCCACATATTTTGTAGATAAAAATGTAGCATTCTACTATTTCCATTTGCTTTCCTTATTTTTTCTATTTTTCCCATTTCTTTTTAGTTTTTCATATTCTAACATCTCTAAATGTGATCTGTGTCTTACAATTCATGACTTATCATAGTTGAATTGGCAGTCATTTTCTTTATTAGTATACAAAATAAAAGTGTGTCTCAAAATTAATAGTATATTACACTCAATGATATTCAAAATATATTTTGTATAGGTACATAAATAAAGAAGGCAAAAAGGCAAATTCATAACAGGGATAACTATCAGAGGAGAACTGTGGTTGTGAAGGCTTGTAAATCTTTATGAGCATTATTCTAATAATTTAAAAGGGCAATGGATGCCCATATTTTATGTGTAAATAAAATTTTTACATAGAATATGTGAAACTGGCTAACTTTAGAGTCAATGACATACAAGTAAATGAAAAAAAAAGATTAACAATTGAAAAGAAATATGTGAAGATAAACTCACACAACAGGAATACTGAATGGCCAAAAAAAAAGAAAATTAGTATAAAGTCATAATAATCAGAAAAATGTAAACTAAAACAATGAGTTGCCATTCCTCACTCACTAGTTTGGCACACACCAAAAGGATGATATATCAAGAATTGTCTAGGATATGGACAAGATTGAATACCTACAATGTTGAGTATACCATAATTTGGTATATCCAATTAATGTAGCAATTTGGTACCATTTATGAACTTTGAAGTGCTTATACATACAACTCAATTTTTCTTCTTTCAGTGCATACACACAGATACTCTGGAACAAGTACAGGAAGATATTTATTGCAGCATTATTTTTAAAAATGAAATTTGAAATGAACCAAAATGATCATCAAAAGCAGAACAGATATTTGAATATATTGTTTAATGGGTGGCAAAAATGTCACATATGTATACTCTGCAAGAGTTTGAAGGTCACAAGAAATGTTAGAAATGTAACACAGATAAATTTAAGAAACCAAAATATTGAGTAATAAAAGCAAGATTTAGAAAAATAACATACCTCTGATAAAACTTATGTTTAAAATAAAGGTCAGCAAAATTAGATTAAGAGAAATATTGGAGTTCTATTTCAGAGTTGTTGGCAATGTAATCATTAAAAAAAACCAACACAGACATTTTCTTGAATGTAGTAAGAGTGGATTTATATAGTAAAAAAAAAAAAAAGTTCTAGAAAACGTTGTTTAACTAAATACATTATTGGTTAGTTTACAACATGTAGAAATGTCATATTCCTATCAGCTGCACAGTATATACAGCTGAGTCCCAATGACCCATATCCCAGAAATGTCAGGTATGGGCTATTAAAAAAGAATAACTTTCCTATGTATTTTATTGCATTTGGAAAATTATAACACACTGAAGAAATAAATTGAAAAAGATACAAAGAAGTGGAAGCATATACCGTGTTCATAGGAACAATTAAAATGGATAGGAAGAATTAAAATGTTCATACTACTAAAGCAATCTACAGACTCAGTGCAATTCCTATCAAGATACCAATAGCGTATTTCATACAACTAGAACAAATAATCCAAAAATTTATATGGAACCACAAAAGATCCCAAATAGCAACAGCAATCTGGAGAAAGAAGAGCAAAGTTGGAGGAATCATGCTACCTGATAACAAACTGTAATACAAGGCCATAGTATCAAACAGCATAGTACTGGTATAAAAAGACATATAGATCAATGAAACAGAATAGAGAGCCCAGAAATAAACCTATGCCTTTATAGTCAATTAATATTTGACAAAGGAGGTAAAAACATAAAATGGGCTAAAGATAGTCTATTCAATAAATGGTGTTGGAAAAATTGGAAAGATACATGCAAAAAAATGAAACTAGACTACCTTCTTACACTGCACACAAGAATAAACACAAATGGATTAAAGACTTTAATGTTAAATGCAAAACCATAAAAATCATAGAAGAAAATATAGACAGTAAAATCTCAAACATTTCTTGTAGCAATATTTTCTCTGATATATCTCCTCGGACAAGGGAAACAAAAGAAAAATAAACAAATGGGACTACATCAAACTAACAAGTTTTGCACAGCAAAAGAAACCATCAACAAAATGAAAAGACAATCCACTGAATGGCAGAGCATATTTGCCGATGCATCTGATAATGTATTAATAACCAAAATTTATAAAAAAGTCATACAACTCAACAGCAAAAAAAACCAAAAACAAAACAAAAAACAAAACAAAACACAAAAAAACCCAATCCAATTAAAAAATGGGCAAAGGACCTAAACAGGCACTTCTCCAAAGAGGACACACAGATGGCCAACAGCCATATGAGAAGATGCTCAACATCACTAATCATCAGAGAGATGCAAAGTAAAACCACAGTGAGATAGAACCTGTCAGAATGGCTATCAATAAGTCAACAAAGGAGTGTTGGTGAGGATGTGGAGAAAAGGGAACCCTTGTACACTGTTGGTGGGAATGCAGATTGGTGTAGCCACTGTGGAAAGCAGTATGGAGTTACCTCAAAAAATTAAAAATGGAACTGCCTTATGACCCAACAATTTCACTTCTGGAAATTTATCCAAAGAAACCCGGAGCATTAATTCAAAAGAATATATGCACCCCTATATTCACTGCAGCATTATTTATAATAGCCCAGATTTGGTAGCAGCCCAAGTGTCCAGTAGATGAGTGGATAAAACAGCTGTGGTACATTTACACAATGGAATTCTACTCGGCTATAAAAAGGAAGAAAATTTCACCCTTTGAGACAGCATGGATCGACCTGGAGAACATTATGCTCAGTGAAATAAGCCAGAGAAAGACAAGTACCACATGATTTCACTCATATGTGGAATTTAATAAACAAAGTGAACTAACAAGCAAAATAGAGACAGACTCAGAGAGAGCAGGCAGACAGCTCTGGTGGGGAAGGTGTTGGGGAGGTGGAGGGATTGAGCAAAAAAGAAAAAAAAAAAAAATAGAACACACTGAGGTGGACAATAGTGTAGTGATTGCTGCGGGGAGAGATGTGTGGATGAAGGTGGAAATGGTTATGGGGGGATAAATGGTGATGGGGAAATTTTAATTTAATTAAAACAAACAAAAAATAAATAAAACAAAAAAATTAAGAATTATTTTTGCCCTGAGAGTATGGAGTAATTATTCTTCATAACGTACATTTAAAAAATAAGTATGAGACAGAAAGTGCATACTATTTGTTTGTGTGTGTGTATGTATATGATGGTTGAATACACAAAAATTGAATAATAAATATTAACAGAGAAGAAGGAAATAGGATCAGGGCTTGAGGATAATAATTTTATTGGTAATATTTTATTTCTACTTTGAAATGCTTCAATAATAATAAGTAAAATTAATTTTTAATGGAGAACAGTACTTCTAATGTTGCTATATATTAGTTTACAAATAATTTTTAACAACCTGTTGTGGCGCGAGAGAACCGAAAGACCACTGGAGCCGAATTAAGGTCAAATAGAGAGCAATTGATTAGCCGGCTGGCGACTGATCCCTATTCCTCCAAACCGGAGTTTTCGGAGATCAGCCCTGGCTTTCAGTTACACTTTGCTTTTAAAGGGGGTTGTTTTGCACTTCTGCAATTGGCATTTCCTGATAGCTTAAGGGCGGTGCAAGCGGGCAAACACAGGAGCAGACATGGCGGTTAGCGATAAGTGGAACTTAACGGCAGGCAGTACATTCTGCGGTCAAGGCTGTAAATCTTATCCTATCTTTTAGGTTGGGAAGAACAAGAAGTTGACTCAGAGGACAGCCAGCTGGTATTTTTCCACCGAGGAATTTACTTCTATAATTGACCCATTCGAGATAGTGTTTATTGTCAAATTTATGTGTCATCACATTCCCCACTGGTTTTTCTGGGGGAATCAAATCATTGTTTCCTCATCTAAGTTCTGGATTCTCTGATAATGGGTACTCAGAACCATGAGTTTTACAGATTGAATTCTGTCTTTAATATATTTTGTTAGGCAGTTAATGACTATTGAACCAAAGGGCAGTCCCGATAATAATAATAATAGTGGTCCTGCTATTGCTGAGAGGAGGGTTGTTAGCCATGGGGACCAATTATAGAGACCTTCAAACCAATTGTCTTTGTTCTTCCCTTTCTTTAATTCTTTGTCTGACTAGAGACAGGTTATCTCGTATTACCCCCTAATGGTTAGCATAAAAACAACAAGTTTCCCCTAGGGCCACACATAAACCTCCCTGTTTTAGAAAAAAGAGATCAAGTCCTCGTGTATTTTGTAGTACTGCTTCAGCTAAGGAATTTAGGGATTCTTCTAAGTGTGAGACAGAGTTCTCTAGATCAGACAAGTCTTGATCTATTTGTTGACTTAGCGCCTTAAAGTTCTGGTCCCCAGTGACTAGAGCAGTCGTTCCTATAGTTGCGGATCCAGCTATTCCTAAACCGATGAGGAGAGGGATTAATATGGGTGCTCGTTTCTGCTTTCCTGCCTGTATTCCAAAATGTTCATGACCACCTTCACCGGAATAGAAATAGACCTGTGGAATGACATGAGTTAGTATACATAGACCAAAATCCCTAGTATGAGGATTGATGCAAGGGGTGAGTCCAGTAGTACAGGCGAACCAAGTCCCAATAGGGGCTACAAGAAATAGAGGGCTTCCATTATCTTGGGTGTAGTCTGAGTCCTGTAGAGTAATAGTCCGCCAACAAGAGTCCTGATATGGTGATTTAGCCAAGTTATAACTCAGAGATGATAAGCATAGTCCTTGCCCTTGTAGGTCTCCTAAAGTTAGTTTTGGCTCTTGTCTCCATCTATGGGCTTTTTCTTTCTGGGCTTCTTCAATGGATAAGTTCTTTACCTCGGTAGGAGAGGACCCAAGGGAGCTGTTGGATCCAATTCCTACGTAGTAGGGTGGTGAAGGATTCAAGCAAAACCAGCAATCTTGAGTCATTTCTGGATTGGTATCATCTACGAATCAAAAAATGGCTTCTAAGATGTTTAGGAGGGATTTGCTCGATGGCTGAGGCCTTATCTCAGGCTCAGCAGAGCTAGTTAATTCACAAAATGAATAATCAGTTGAAGTGGGAAGCCGTGAAGGCTCAGAGGTTGCTAGGTATGGAATGTGCTCCCTCTCTTGTGGAGAGTTGAGGACAAAATTAGGGCACATGGGCTTAGGAGTGTGTTTAATAGGAGTCTTCTGGATTGTGAAGGTCGTTTCAGGGTCTTTATATGCTACATATAGTCGCAGACCCCACATTTTTCTTGTAAGCCAATCAGGGTCGTTAGGTTTGAGTATAGTTATTATGCTGGGGTTACAGTTATTAACTTGCGAACAATGTTCTGGCCTGGGAGTAGTTAGTCTTTGTAGCTTTATGTCAGGGTCAGTATTTCTCCAAAGTGCTAAGGTTACATAACTCCAGGAGGCACAGAAATGGTCAGATATAGAGGCACAATGGGGACTCTCTTTATTTGGACACGCGTAGTGTTGGGTATGCCAGAGTCCCCTTTCAAATCTGAGAGATTCACATCTATAATTATCCCCACTAGTACCTGAATATGAGCTTGCTATAAGACTTGGGTTTTTGGTTACTGATAAGGTTGCCCCGAACAGATTACAAAGATCAAAATATAGATCTGGGGCTCCATATGTCGAATTTGTGGCAATTATGTGTCCATCAGAAGTTTGGCTGGGTCCATACGTGTTGAGTCGGTCGGTGGGGATTTTCTAGAGTTATAGTGGCCCATGTTAACAAGATTAGGACCGACAGAGTTTTACGTTTAAGGGGTCTTCTGTTCATTGGAGGGTCCATTTTTCTGGTATCTGATCAGGGTGTGTCTTTTTTACCTGAGTGTAATGAATCCAGAAGCGGCGGCCAGAGACCTTAAGGGCTATAGGCGTGGTAAAGATTACGGGTAGCAGCCCAGTCCATCTAGGTTCAAGGGAAGTAGGCTGAATTTTCTTGATCCACACCCAGTCACCAGTTTGATGTCGTGGAGGTCTGTGTTACCTGGAGGAGAAGGCTTGGTACGACAGTTGTTTATCATTTGATGGTTTTTCTGCTGGATCAATTGTAAAGCCTGTAAGGACTTAAGATAATGGTTACTTAATTCAGCTAAAGCCTCCTCTCCTAACTTAGGGAGGAGAGGAGGTGGTCTCCCATATATTATTTCAAAAGGGGATAGTCCTTTGATGTAAGGGGGTACATCTAACTGGTAATAAGGCAAAAGGAAGGAGGCTGACACAATTTTTGCCTGTCTCTAATTTTAATTTGGTAATTGTTTCTTTTAAAGTCCAATTCATCCTTTCTACCTGTCCTGAACTCTGAGGCCTATATATACAGTGTAATTTCCAAGAAATGTTTAGAATTTTAGCTATGGTTTGAGTGATTTGAGCAATGAATGCCGGGCCGTTGTCAGACCCCATCACTAAGGGGAGGCCAAATCGGGGAACTATTTCTGTAATTAGTTTCTTGGCCGCTACCTGAGCTGTTTCTGACTTAGTAGGAAAGGCTTCAGTCCAATCGGAGAAGGTATCAATAAAAACAAGGAGATATTTGTATCTGAATTTCCCCGGGGCTACTTCAGTAAAGTCTATTTCCCAATGTTCTCCTGGACTGCCTCCTCGAGTTCGAATTCCTGGTTCTCAGCAGTATTTAAGTTTCCTTTTAATTTTCTTCCAAATTCTTTTTCTTCCTCAGTATATGAGGGGATATCAGGGAGGCTCCGGGGTGGCAGGATAGGCAGAATCTGGAGAGGCCCCACTGGTTTTTGGGCAGCTTCTCTTGCGATCTGATCTGCAAAGGTATTTCCCCGAGCTATAGGATCATCAGTTGTCTGATGTCCTCTGCAGTGAATGATAGCAACTTTTTGGTGTAGCCATATGGCCTCAAGTAAGGCTAAGATCTCAGCCTTATTTTTAATTTCTTTGCCTTCTGACGTGAGGAGTCCCTGCTCCTGATAGAGAGCCCCATGCACATGCACAGTAGCAAAAGCGTACCTGCTGTCTGTATAGATGTTCACAGTCATCTTTCCCCCAGCGTAGGGCCTGTGTTAGGGCTACGAGTTCCACCCTTTGAGCAGAGGTCCTGTGCCCTAATGCTTGTGCCCAGAGTACCTTATCGTGAGTTACTACCGCTGCTCCTGTGTATCTGGTACCATCTGCCATGAAGCTGTTCCAGTCAGTGTAGAGATCAGAGTCAGTGTCTGGCCAGGGAGTATACTTGAGGTCTGCACGTAGATGTGAGTCTAGGACCTCTAGGCAATTATGGACAGGTTCAGCTAGGTCATCATCAGGCAACAGCATGGCCGGGTTCAGTGCTGTAGTCTTTAGGAATTGGATCCTTGGGGGGTCCAACAAGAGCACTTGATATTGGACAATTCTGGTGTGGGAAATCCAACGTTCTGGGGGACTTCTGAGGAGAGCCTCAACTGCATGGGGTGCTATAATTTGTAAGTCCTGCCCCAAAGTCAATTTAGAGGCTTCCTTTGTAAGAGTTGCCATAGCAGCTATGGCCCTTAAACAGTATGGCCATCCGGAGGAAACAGGGTCTGTCCTCTTGGAGAGATAGGCCACTGGTCATCTCCAAGGGCCAACGGTCTGTGTTAGTACCCCTTTAGCAATTCCCCGGCTCTCGGAGACAAACAGTTGGAAAGGCTTGGTAAGGTCAGGTAGTGCTAATGCCGGAGCACTAGTGAGGGCCTTTTTTAGTTCTTGGAAGGCATCACCCTCTAATTTAGTCCATATTAGCTCGTCTACCTTCCCCTCCAGTGCTGGCGTATAGGGGCCTTGCTATTTCTGCAAACTGGGGTATACAAAGGCGACAATACCCGATTGCCCCTAGAAATTCCTGAACTTGCTTGTCTGTGGTCGGGGAATTTTTAGTATAGCCTCGATGTGGCTAGTGGAAAGGAAACGTTTTCCCCCTTTCAGTTCATATCCTAGATAGGTTGCATTCTCAGTGCATAACTGAGCTTTCTTTGCTGACACACGGGGCCCGAAGTTCCCCAATTCTTCTAGCAAGTCTCTAGTAGCCTTCTGGCATTCAGGTATAGTCTTAGCGGCTAGCAAGAGGTCATCTACATATTGCAGGAGGGTTACTCCTGGATGCTCCTGCAGGAATTTGGAGAGGTCCTGACTTAGGGCCTCATCAAACAAAGTTGGAGAATTTTTGAATCCTTGGGGAAGTCGAGTCCAGGTCAACTGTCCTGAAAATCCACCCTCTGGGTCAGCCCATTCAAAGGCAAAAATGGGTTGGCTTACCTTAGCCAGTGGCAGAGAGAAGAAGGCGTCCTTTAAGTCGAGGACAGTGTAGAAGGAGTGGTTAGGTGGTAAAAGGCTGAGGAGCGTATACGGGTTTGGCACGGTAGGATGTATGGTCTCAACCCGTTTATTTACCTCTCGGAGGTCTTGCACAGGTCTGAAGTCCTCAGTTCCGGGTTTTTGTACTAGTAACAGTGGAGTATTCCAGGCAGACTGACAGGGAACAAGGCTGCCTGTTTCACGGAGTCGTTTTATGTGCTTAGCGATGCTGTTTCTAGCCTTTAAATTAATGGGATATTGGTGGACTCGAACCGGAGTAGTGGAGCTGGTTAGTTGTACAATAATCAGGGGCTGGTGAGAGGCCAGCCCAGGTGGATTGGTTTCAGCCCACACATGGGGAACGGCCTGCTGTAATTCTTAGAGAAAGGAGCTAGGTTCAGAGGGCCCAGAGCCTCAAAAAGGATGTATTTTTCAGAGAGCGGGCAGGAAAAAAGTATGGTCAAGGGCCTGTCTCCTACAGTAAGAGTTGTCGCATCCCCATGAAAAGATATGGTGGCATGTAATTTCTGGAGCAGATCTCTGTCTAATAAGGGGTAGGGACAGTCTGGCATGACTAGGAAGGAGTGAGTAATCATCCCCTTCCCTCGGTCTGTTATGCCTCCCTGAGTCCATGGATATGACTTAGTTTTTCCTGTAGCCCCTTGTATAGAGGTTTTGTCTTTTGAAAGGGGTCTGTCTCCCGGAGGACAGAGAAGGTGGCTCCCGTATCTACTAAGAATTTGACTGGTTTGCCCTCCACATTTAAAGCCACCTTGGGCTCCCCTGGGCTTAACTGAAAAGAGCCCTGGCCCCCTCATTCATCATCCTCAAAGAGGATGGGAGCTCTTGGATGGGTCAGACGGTCCTTCCTCTTGGGACAGTCGTTTTTCCAGTGTCCTTTCTCCTTGCCGTAAGCACACTGGTCAGAGTCTAGGTTCTGTCTCTGTCCCCTATTATTCAGACCTTTTTTTCTGATTCCAATTTTTATTTCCTCTTTGTTTAGGTCCTTCGTTTATTGCTGCTACCAAAATTTTGGTCATTTTCTTAGTCTGAGCAGTATCTGAGTCATCACAATTATTGAAAACCCACTGAGCTATTTCTACTAGTTCACTTAAATTTTTCCCTTCAAAGCCTTCCAATTTTTGTAACTTCCTCCTAATGTCTGAGGCCAACTGAGTCAAGAAAGCAATATTAATAGCTTTCCTATTCTCAAGGGCTTCCGGGTCTATGGGCATAAACAATGGGTAAGCTTCCATTAGGCGCTGGAGGAGAGCGGCGGCGAATTCCCCTGGCCTCTGGACGGTTTCGCTTACCTTGGATAAATTGTGGGTTTCTTAGCTGCTCCCCGGATGCCTCGCAATAGAGTCAGGCAATATTATTCGAGACCCTCCTTACCTTGGTCAGTATTGGGGTCCCAATTAGGGCGAACGATAGGTAGTCGGTAGCTGAGGTGGGCAGGATCAGAGGTGGGTTTCTCCGTCTGGTCCGAGGACAGTTTTGGCTGCTTCCCTATGAATTCTGTCTCTTTCCTCAGATGTAAAAAGGACCTGTAAGAGCTGCTGGCAATCCCAAGTGGGCTGGTGGGTGTGAAACACAGTTTCTAACAAGGAGATTAACCCTTGGGGTTTGTTGGAGAAAGAAGGGTTCTGCTGTTTCCAGTTATAAAGATCACTGGTGGAAAAAGGAACATATATCATAAAAGGTCGTTGGGGATCTCCTCCGAGTGGAGGGGCCATTTTCCGTAAGGGCAATATGGCTGCCGAAGATGAGTCAGGCAGTATTGCTTGGGGGAAGGGGGGGGGGGGTAAGGCGTTTCTCCACCGGTATGTGGAGGGCTCAGGGATTGAGCTTCGGAGTTCTCCGGTTCCCTCCTTGGAGGGGGAGGCCTGTAAGGTGGTGGTCTTATAGGGTCTAAAATATCCTCAGTGGGGCCCTGGAGTACGGGATATAATCTCCTCCGAGGTTTAGGGGAGTCACCGTTCTCTGGGTTGGTTGAGGTTTAGCTAAGAGCACCGAGTTCCCGTTCTTCTGAGTTTCTGGACATTGACATTTTTTAATGTACCAGGTCTATCAGTGGCAATATCAATCCAAGTATCTATATGTGGTATCTGATCTGGGTGTCCAGAGTCCCCATGAATTTTTTGACGGACCTGGAAAGCTAATTGTAAATTGAAACTACCTTCAGGCGGCCAGTCAACCCCGAAGGTAGACCAATCGAGTTCACATAAGGTCTGGAGGGTCCCTGGACCTACTGGAGCACCATATCCCCGTACCCTTGCCTTAAAGTCCTTGAAATTATCTAACAGACATTGCAATGGGGTCTTGGTGCTAGACTGACTTTGGCCCATGACAAACAACTAAGGGAAAGACAGACAGGCAGTAGCAGACAATTAGAAAGGCCACAACACAAATGCAGAACCACAAATAAAACCCAAACCGAAGTTCCCTGTGACGTCTCGCGAGGGGACCTGGCTGGGGAAGTAATGCTGCGTCCAGCCTTCCCCTGCCCCCAATAGGCGCCACCAGAACAGACAGAAAAGTGAACTCACCGGTGAGATCCGATCCGGGCGGCTCGTAGGAGTCCAGACTGCTCTTTCAAAAATTACTTTGAAACAATTTTTTCTGGCAGGCTAGGGAAGCTGGGAGGGCAGGCTCAACCCCGGGCTGAGGAACGTCTCTCAGAGGCCTTCCACTAGGCTGGCTGCCTCGCAGTTTCGATAGCCGGTCTGAGTGGTGCGGGACTTCCCTTTAGGGAAGAATTTCGCTGGGACCTCCAACTGTTGTGGCGCGAGAGAACCGAAAGACCACTGGAGCCGAATTAAGGTCAAATAGAGAGCAATTGATTAGCCGGCTGGCGACTGATCCCTATTCCTCCAAACCGGAGTTTTCGGAGATCAGCCCCGGCTTTCAGTTACACTTTGCTTTTAAAGGGGGTTGTTTTGCACTTCTGCAATTGGCATTTCCTGATAGCTTAAGGGCGGTGCAAGCGGGCAAACACAGGAGCAGACATGGCGGTTAGCGATAAGTGGAACTTAACGGCAGGCAGTACATTCTGCGGTCAAGGCTGTAAATCTTATCCTATCTTTTAGGTTGGGAAGAACAAGTAGTTCACTCAGAGGACAGCCAGCTGGTATTTTTCCACCGAGGCTTGTGGAATTTACTTCTATAATTGACCCATTCGAGACAGTGTTTATTGTCAAATTTATGTGTCATCACAAACCGATTTTGCAAAATGATCTCAGATTTCTAAGAGATTAGAAAGAAAAAAAAGCAAAGGAAATAATGAGTGCTAATATTTTACTGTGAGCCCAGGTGAATGAGAAGTGGATTTAGGGTAGATTATTTTCAAGTGAATTTTCTGAATTTTACAGTATTCACATTGTGTATGCAATTCTTTTTTCAAGCGGTAAGAAAGAAAGGAAAAAGAAAAAAATTATCCTCAAAAAGTAAAGTCTGGAAATGACCAGAGAGTAAAATTTACCTAGAGATTGATTGGGTCAAGATGGCAGCTTGAGCACTAGAGCATTTCTCCTATGCTACCACAAATCCCTTTTAATGACAGGAAAGGAAGGTTTCGGTAACTCCAGAAAAGCACAGGGGAAAAGAAAGGGCGAATTCCTAGAAGATGGAAAGCAGATGGGGCTGGGGCACCAAGGTGGGGGGTGGGGCGGGGGTGGGGACCTTGGGGGCCCTGAATTGGAGAATAGGACGCTAAGTGGTTAGGTAGGGGGGTTGTGGGTTAGGCTGCGCCTGATTTTGAAAGGGGGCGGGCCGGGGAGCAGAGTAGCGCTGCGGGAGCCCAGGGCTGAGGTGGGCGTGAGACTTGGGGGAGGGGAGCGCACGTTGTTTGGCAGGAAGGGGAGGCCTCTCTCCTGGCAGGAAGCTGAGCTACGGAGTGGGGGAGGAGGCGGCTGCAGTAGCGGCTGGTGGGATCCCGATGTGGCAGAGGGGCCTCTGCTGCGGACTGCGAGGCAGAGGGTCCGTGAGCACAGTGCTGGAGACACAGGCGCCATCCTCTTCGCCTGCCGGCACGCCCTCCCAGACACGCTCCTCATCTACGGATCCTCCCCAACCAACTCTTGGGAGCTCGCGGCTCGGCGCCTGCAGATCCACTTTCGTCACAGGTTCACAGCTAAGGCAGCAGCGAGGTGTCCTCTATTTGGGCACCTGAAGCCCGCGATCCCCGGACGCGGGGAGGTGGGCACTGGACTAGAAAGCTGGAGGATGGGGGTTGGTTTGTGTCAGGCAGAACAATTGGGGTCGGTGCTGGGATGGGACAGGAGAGAGAATGAGAAGAGTGACTTGGAGACTGGAGATGGGACGGGGAGCCAAAAAGCACCTGGATGGTGTACAAAGGTGGCTAGAAAAGGAAATGGGTTTGTTGTGGGCACTCAGCAGGGAAATGGGAATGAATAGGAAGGAGATGAAGGAGAGAGACAAGAACACCAGGCGGAAGGCATCATTATGGTAATTAAGAGGGATGAAGTGCAGACTACGATGGACAAGGGACATGTGGACTACATTAGTGGAAATGAAGAAATGAGGTGGAATCTAAGAAATGGTGAATATTTGTGTTTGGTGTAAGTACTCTAGGATAACAACAGAGGATCAGGCATTATGCAAAGGAGCCTGATCACTGTTTTTGGGGCCTCAATCAAAACAACCACCACCTCTCTAAAACTCTAGCACAGCCAAAGGAGCCTGGAGGGAGGGCACTGTAGGCAAGCATCCAATAATATCTTAGTAGCGAGCATTCCTGCTGGACATTTCTGAATAATTTGGGCAGCAAGGTACCTGGTGCACAGCGACTTTGTGATAGAGAAAAATAATTCATGCTATAATACACTAAATGTTTCTTCCTAGCCTCTTTCCTCCCTTGCAGGTATGAAGACTCCTCACAAAAAGGTAGCTGCAGGGCAGGAGACCAGGGAAGCTGTCAGTCACCACACCGGATCTGCAAATACGAGGAAGAAAAAAACCTCTCAAAAGAAACAGAGGGGCAGACCTTCATCCCAGCCCCGCAGGAACATCGTGGGCTGCAGAATTTCACACGGATGGAAGGAAGGGGACGAGCCCATCACCCAGTGGAAAGGAACCGTTCTGGATCAGGTGCCTATAAATCCCTCTCTTTATCTGGTGAAATATGATGGAATTGACTGTGTCTATGGACTGGAACTTCACAGAGATGAAAGGATTTTAAAGCTTAAAATCCTTCCTGATAAGGTGCCATTTTCTCGAGTAAGAGATGTGCGCCTTGCAAATACAATAATTGGTAAAGCTGTGGAACATATTTTTGAGGGCGAGCATGGTTCTAAGGATGAATGGAGAGGGATGGTCCTAGCGCAAGCACCAATCATGAAAGCCTGGTTTTATATTACCTATGAGAAAGATCCTGTCTTGTACATGTACCAGCTTCTAGATGACTATAAAGAAGGAGACCTTCGTATCATTCCAGAGTCCAATAAGTCTCCTCCAGCAGAGAGGGAGCCAGAAGGAGTTGTAGATGGCCTGATAGGCAAACATGTGGAATATACCAAAGAAGATGGCTCCAAAAGGACAGGCAAGGTCATTCACCAAGTCAAAGCCAAACCTTCTGTGTACTTCATCAAGTTTGATGATGATTTCCATATCTATGTCTATGATTTGGTAAAAAAGTCCTAACTGTTAGGGTATACTTTGCCACATTTGTGGAGGCAAATTATGATTTAGAGACACACAAAAAATGTACCTTTTTAATGTACAGAAAGCTTTAGAGTCCCTACCAACCAACACCAATGCCAGCATAACTGTTGATTTGTTCTGAAAAATACAAATGTGTGTGGACATGACTTGCTGTGTGTAAGGACTTTATCATGTTGAACAGATTGGGTATGTTTGGTGGATGGGGCATGAAAGGAAGGGACAGCTGTAAATTCAGGCTGTGAATAAAGTTCAGCTAGTATCTAATCAGTCATCTAAAAATGGAGTAAGACTTAGCTGGCCTAGTCTAGGGAGGAGGGAGGAGAAGAAACCAGAGATGGGCTGTGGGGGGAGGGGAAAGGAGAAGTGACTGCTTAGGAAGAAGTGAGGAGGGGCCAGAAATGGAGGGGCTCCCTGGGAGGAGGGATGTCTTAGGAGGGGGAGGCACCCAACTGGGAGGTGGTGAAGAATAACAGAGGGAGAGGGAGACCTTGGGGCTTAGAGGAAAACAGACAGAATAAATTGAGTGGAGAGGGGCACAGAAAAAGCTCAGAAGGGGTCCAGAGCAAGGGAGAAAGACAAAGTTGGCAGGGATTTGGGGAGAGGCTAAAGGATACTCTTAAGGGAGAGCCTATGCATGTATGAGGGGCCAAGGGCCAGGGATACTGAGGAAGGAGGAACTCTAAGAAGAAAGACTGACCAAGGCAGTGAGAATACAGAAAAAGGTGTGGGGAGTGGGACTCATGAGAGATGGCAAGGCCCAGGAAAAACTTGGACTTCCGACAGTATCCACATCACTGTCCCTGGCTCTGTGCACAAAGGATGTGGCAACTTTCAAAGAAACCAGGTGGATATTTTGATAGGGATGACTCAAGGGTTAAACAGGAGCCAAGTTTATACCTAAAACTTTTATTTCAGGGAATTCATGCCACAACTGCAAAGCAGAGCCCCCAACCCTCAGCCTAAACACACTGACACTGTGCACTTAAGCATGTGGCTGTGGGTGGCCTCACATTTCCCAGAGGACCCAGGTGTAGTAAATCGGGGACCTGAAGGTCTTCATTCCTTTACCCTACACCGTATAAACAGTTTCTGTGGGGATTGGGTCAGTGGGGCTCTCAGAACTTAAAAGCTGGGCCACTGCATTTGGAAAGTATTTTATGCACAAAAAATGAACCTTGCAGAAGCCATGTACATCAGTCCCTTCATTGTCCTGTCCCTGGCTGGGCTGTACCTTGCCTACCTACAGAGGAGAGGCATCAGAGGATTGTACCTACTGTTTCTCTCCAGGACGTGGAGCATGACAGTCCATGCTTCTCTCAGTAGCTGCCTGAAACGACAGGTGGCTCCAGCCAGTGCTCCACCAAATTGAGGTCTGCTGCCCCCAGAGGCCTCATTTGTTGGCTATATCCCAACAAGGTGGCTACTGACTCTTCACAGGGAACTCCTGGCCAGATTTGCCCACCCCAAGCACATGGGGAATAGTGATAGAAGTTTGTGCAGCTGTGTTTCCAGGTGAGATAGATGGCATGGGGAAGTCAGGCTGGAGTTTGTGGCTTGGTTTAACTAACTCCTTGGACTCTGTATTGCCCCATATAGGTATAGTGGTTGTTGGGGAGAGGATGAGGTAACCCTAGTAAAATCCCTTAGAGATACGGCGTCTGGACACATGTCCTCTTCCTCTCCTTGCCTTTCCCCAGTTCCGCCATGGAAGTTCCTCTCAAAAACCCTCTTTCTGGTTTACTCACCTCACTAAAATATGCACTTGCCCATAATAGAAAAGTTCTGATGACTCCTCAATGCCTGTATTTACCAAACTCCATGAATAGCAGGAGGATCGGGAAGCAGGGAGCTTCCAGGAGTTGAAAGTAAGGTTAAGTCATCTTCATTCTCCCCCCAATATGACCTGAAGCTGTTTGCCTCAAGAGAGGCACAATCAAGCCCACCTCACCATAGCAGGTTTTAGGTTTTTTAATAGATCATACAGTTTATTCTGGCAAATACCTGCAAGTCACTAATGATCCAGTTTCAACCAGCTGTCTTGTTTGATCTTCATGTTTTTATTGCTTTCTGTGTTTAAATTAGCTAGTTATACATTTCAGATGATTCATATTATAAAAATGTTTATTTCTGGCCCACTTGAGAAAAGTCATAAACAGTAAACTAACAATTAGGGCCCAACAAGGTTCCTTCAAGGATACAAGCAGCTGTGTCTGAGGAAGGGCTCAGCCCATTATAGACTCAGAATGCTCTCTCAAGTTGGCTGAGCCCGCAGCTTGTCTTCTTCACTCTAATAAATAAAATGCCCAGTTGTCCCCTGGAATCATTTGTGTGTAGCTTTGAGGTGAGGCCCAGGGAAAACTGCTTAGCCTGCCTTTTGGCTTACTTTGACTCCATTATTTATTTATTTATTTTATATTCATCGTACCAATAGGTACTACAGGTAGGCTTTCTGCCAGGTAGTCTTCTAGGCACAGGCACTTATGATGTGGTAATGATCAAAAGAAACAAAATAATCCTACCCTCATGGAACTTTTATTTTCATTTGCCAGACAGTAGCCAAGATACAGTGACTAAATATAAAGCAATTTCAACGTGGTAAGTGTTAAGAAGGAAAAAAAGGAAAGCAAGAATGGGGAATGGAAATTCCAGACAGGAGTGTGAAATTGATTAGATAGGGAGGCCAGGAGAGCCTCACTGAGAACATGGCTTCTGAGTAAAGACCTAAAGGCAATGAGAGGACTGGCCCTGTGCATGTCTGGGGAAGGAACATTCCAGGCAGGGGGATGCGAGTGCTGAGCTGAGCTCCCAAGACACTTGTGACCTGCCATGTTCCAGAAACACTGAGGATACTAGCATGGCTGAAGCTGAGCTAGCGAGGTAGAGAATATCAAGAAGTGAGTTCAGGGAGGTGGTGGGGATCCAGGAGAAGCAGATAGCTTGGAGCCTTGGAGGTGATGGAATGAATTTGGCTTTTACACTGAGTGTGACGGGGAGCCAATCAAATATTTTCAGCAGTGGCATGGCATGCTTTTCCTTATATTTTAACAGTATCACTGACAATTCGATAACTCTGGAAAGTAATTTTTATGGAGTATAAGGAGTAAGGTCAAATATGTCAGTGAATCAGAGCAGGGACCTAGAAACAGATTTGTAAGTAGAAAACGAATTATAAAGTGACATTTTAGATGAATGAAAAAAAGTGTTTAATCCAGTAAGTGGTGCTGGATTAATGTGTTTGTGTGTTTTTTTCCTTTGGCAAAAATAAACTTAAGCCACTTTATCACACTTTACACACAAAATAAATTGCAAGTGGAAAATAGTTAATACCTAGATTTGGAAAGTAACATTTATAAAATTTCTAGAATAAAATGAAAGAGAATGTTTATATTATTTACTTGTGAAAATAGGGAAGATTTTGTTTAAAGGCAAAAAATGCACAGGTATTGAGGGAAAAGTTTGATATGTTTGATTAAAATATGCAAACCCCTAATTTCAAAATCATCATATACATGGTGGAGTAAAATGCGATTAGGCTACAAATTACAATATTTAAAATGACAAAATAAATAAAAAATATGTTCAATGAGAAAAAACAAACAGTCCATAGAAAACTTGGGTAAAAACATGAATAGGCAATTCACAATAGACCACATGGTCAATAAACATACATTACCTTAATATGCTCCCTGTTACCTTATTGTATCTTCATAACATATGTAATCTTGTATCATACCACATAATTTCCTTAGTTAATATGTTTATTGTTTTCCTACAAGAATGTAATCCTTGTAAGTGCATGTTTTTTCTTCTTTCACACTCACCAATGTATCCCAAGTCCTTAGAAGAATATCTGGCTTATAAATATTTGTTGACTACATGAATCTCATTGGTAAGTAAGAAAATAAATTAAATAAAATGATTTCACACACATCAGAGCAGCAATACATGTGAAGTTTGAAAATATGTATTGACTAGTTAAACAAGGGAGAGAGCCTGTACACTGTAGGTCTTACTTTAAGTCAGAGAGAAACTTGCCATTATCTTATGTTTGAAGATGGCATATTACCAGCAATTTCATATTGTTGCAAGGCAATTCCACATTTGTCTGATATGTTTCTGTACTCTTGGATGAAAGACACTAACTATTCTTTCTTTTAAGCTATCTTTCTAAAGGTGTTTGAATAGCAAGCAGCTTTGACAGATAGAGATAGTATCTCTCTCTGAAGTAAAGAGCAGGTTTGCTTAGAGCCTGTGGAAGATAGAATGATTTCCTCTGGCGCAAAGGGAAGGAATGCTTATTCCAAGATAATAAAGATAATGTCTCCTTCAAGAACAAAGGGAAGGGGCACTTACTGCCCATTATAAAAGTTAGAGCTTCCCAAACTGAGTTTCCCTTTCTGGGAATGCAACCAACTTTATATGTAGGTGTCATATGACCATTTTATATCACCCTGTGCTAAGTGTGACTCAGACTTCCTGGGCATAAGTACTGATATTTGGGCTATTGCTATTGCTGTGAATAATAAACTATCCTTTGTCTCTGACCCAGAAGTCTCCTGTCTTCTACCAGCACCCAAGAAACTGTAACAGGCTACCTTGTTAATTCACAAATAGGGTAAAATTTTATAATCTTCACAGTTCTTGATATTTGTAACAATGAGGATAAAATGCTGATAGAAACATGATTTTCTGCAAGAGGAAGAATGAGGACCTCACCAGCCAATTAATGGAATTTGAGGGTAATTTATAATAATTGGTGGTGAACATATAGACTATGTGATAAATTGTCTCACCTCTTTTAATGAGGAGGAGTTGGGGAAGTGGTTGCAGGGTGAGAGCTGTGGGCTCCCTGTCTTTAATGGTGATTAAAAGTCATATGCACCTGTCTGAATATGCTGGGGAATTTTGGTGAAGGGAGAGAATCAGACTTCTCTAGCCCTGTGAGATATGGATGCTCAAGTCACTTATACTCTGACCTGCCAAAGGAAATGGCATAAAAAATGAGCTAATGGGTTTGGGTTTGGTTTACAGTGCAGAAAAGAAGCCAATATGACCTCATGAGTAAAACCTTTTGGGTTTTCTGTTCACTCTAAGTGTTACCTCTAAATCTTAAATGTATTAGGAACAGATGCTTGTGTTTCCCTACCCATAGGTGCCAGCTAAGATTCAGCCACATGTAGAGAAGTGTTGGTGAGACACGTAAATCACTTTAACACTATGCTCCCTGACCCTTCCTGAGTATATAGAAACACAGGAGGAAAAAGAATTACAGCTGAGATTAAATATTTAAAGGAAGCACAGGTAGTAAGAGGTTCAAGGACAGCCATGTGCAAAAGTCTAAGGGGAACTGAAAGCTTATAGTGGATTATTGTCAAATAAATTCTGTTTCTCCTAAAGTCTCAGCTGTTGGAGACAATGTGACTAACTGGACTAATGGCACATGGTACAATGTTTTACACATTGACAAAACCTTTCTTACACTACTGACACCTAAAGATCAGATTTTCTTGCATTCATATGAACAGATCTCCAACATAAGTTTCTTGTACTTCAGGGTTACCTAAACTCCACTGGCCGCAATTTGATAGGTCCAAGTTTAACACAAGTGCTTCTACACTGATTTTCAAAACTTTCACTATATACTTGATGTCCTGATTGTTGTAAATCAGAAGTCTCAGCCCGAACAGCCCATGCTGTGGCATCACACATCTGGGAAGAATGGCTAAAATCTCCAAGAAAACTCAGGAGCCTACTTGCCAAGCAATGATGCTCAGTACTATGTAGGAAGGTTTATAATTCTCAGCCCTTCAGGCAGGCAAAAATTGACTCTTCACCCTCCCCTACCACCAAAAAGGAGGCCCAGCACCTAGCTGGATTCTTTGGATACTGAAAACTCTTTGCGATTACATGGGCATCCTATTTGGCTCTTATATCAAATACCCACAAAACAGCATTTTTTGAGTGGGGCTCCGAACAAGATTGTGGTATGAAAACTGTCCAGCAAACTATGTAATGCTTTCTGTCTTGGGGTCCCACAATTTTAATGACCTCTTTGGGCTCTAAGTCTCTGGGACTGATAGCTCTCCAATTGGAGTCTCTAGCAAAGTGAAGCAATCTCTGCCCGCTTGCAAAGAACTAACATTAATAATTTTTAAAAATATTCATGACAATGATATCTTTTATGTTGATATAAACATATACTGTAAGCATAAAACATACATAGGAATAAAAAATAACCTAGAAAAGGGACCTTACCAGAACCCAACCATGCCGATACCCTGATCTCAGACTTACAGCCTCCAGAACTGTGAGAGAAAAATTTCAGCTTTTATAAATGCACACCTTATGGTGTTTTGTTATATCAGTTGAATAGACTAAGACATATAATATGTATATACACAATGAAATATTAGTCAAAATGGAATGAAGTTCTGATACATGTTGCAACATGAACCATGAAAAAATAGTGCTAAGTGAAATAATCCAGACACGAAAGGACACATTGCATGATTGCACTTATAAAGAATAGTTAGAGAGGATCCAAGATGGCAGCAGAGTAGGTGGAGGTTATACTCACCTTCTAAGACCAAATTGGCGTTACAAGTAAATTATAGAACAGTCAACCTGAATAACCAACTGAAGACTGGTTGAAGAAGTCTTATAACTAAGAAAAAGCCATGTCAAGACTGGTAGGAAGGATGGAGATGTGAAAGCAGCTGAGAATCTGGAGAGATATCTTAGCAGTATAGGTCCTGCCTTAGGAGCAAAGGGTCTCAGTCCTATGCTGAGTTCCCAAGCCCAAAACACCAGTGCCAGGAATTTTATTCATCAGAGTGAGACCGGAGACTGCTATTTTATTGGAGCCATTTTATTTATTTAATATCTAACAAGCACATATAGAGTGCTTGCTATGTGCTAGAACTATTCTAAATTCTTTACAAATATTAAATTGTTCAGTCTTCAAAACATCTCCACAAAGAAAATAATTTTATCATTGCCAGGCACCCTCTTAAAGGGCCAATGCAAAAAATCTCCTTAGCATGCACTCACCCTTGGCTCTGGCAGAGCAACAGTGGCACAGAACAAACTGGGGTCATACAGGGAGAGATTGGGTTGTGTGATTTCAGGGAGAGGCCTAGAGGGACAGCTGCCAATGTCCCTGTGCTGAGTGCCTCTCCCACACCACCCACAGATGCTAAATTTCCTGGGTGGATTACTCCCCGCCATACAGCATCAGCCTAAAGAGATGCACTGGCCCCACTCTTCCAATTCCCTGTGGCCTTGTCCTGCCAAGCTTGCACCCTATGGAGGAATCAGCTAGCTGTAGCCAGCCTGGACCCACATTGAAGTCTTTCTTGGAAGGTTCTCGAGGAGGTCCAGGCAGATTCAGGGGGTGTCAGAGATGCACAGGGAGAGACTGAGTGGAGTGGTTATAGGGCCAGGGCCATTATTTCCTCATGTGCCTGACCAGCACTGCCACCCCATAGCATTGGCCTGGGGAGATGCCCTAGCCCAATGCTCCTGAGTCATTGTGGCTCTGTACTCCCAAGCTTGCACCCTGTGGAGGAGTCTGTTGGCTGCGACCAGCTTGGGTCTGGGTTGCAATCTTTCTTGGAACGATCTCAAAGAGGTCTGGAAATACTCAGGGTGTGTCAGAGACACAGAAGGAGAGACTGAGTTGTGTGGTTCTAGGGCAAAGGTCAGTTTACCCCCATGCACCCTAACTGGCACCACCATTCCTGTGCAGAGCCCTCACTCAACATGGCCAAATCTTAAATTGTTTTAACCTGATGAACTCTAATGGCCTAAACCTGACAACTCCCTGAGACCTCACCACACCACAAAGGTACAAAGGCCTTAGGTAGGTGTTGGGTGACCTTGGTGTACCCTGAGACAATTGCTGAGTGGCCACAGACCCAAACAGATACCAATTTTAAATCTGTATCAACCTCTGTGACTCACTGAGAATCTGCCTTGTGTAACTGGCGTAATGATAGAGGCTCTTTCAGTGGCTGAGCCTCACAGATAGTTGGCAAGAGTAAGCAAATCTCAGGGAGCCTTGGACATTTTGTTGACTTGTCACAGACTTGATACTGGTGAAAGCCAGCCTTGGTACACAGCATGGCTCTTCCCATACACTCAGGCTCAGCAGAGGTAGCCGCGAACAGTGGATGGCTTTATAGCTCTTTATAGCTCATGGTCAGTCACAGGCAGCATCACAGGCATTGACCAGTCCATCACAGGAGGCCCCAGAACAAAAACAAAACAAAACATGATGGCTGGCTTCAGGCCACATCAGAGTGCGACCTGATTACCTCCACAAGTGGGACATGCAAAGGGAGATCTCAGAAGGCACCAGAAACCACTGGGACGAATTCTGCTTCATGGGTCCAGCCCCCAACACAGCAGCTTGTATACAGAGATAAGAGTCAGTCTTCAAAGTCAAGCAACCTGAGGGTAAACCCCGCTCATGGATAGACAAATGGCAATCAACATGCAATTACAACAAGAGAGCCCATATAACCCAGACAAAGGACATTCTTGGAGCACCTAGCTCAAGTGATCAGGGAGAGTGTACCACTGAACCCCACAGCACACCTGCTACATAAGGCGACCATACCAGGACTAGAGAACATAGTGGATCTACTTAATATACAAAAATAAATACAGAGACACAGAGAAAACTGGGAAACAAAGAAACATGCCCCAAATTGAAGAACTGGAGAAATCTCCAGGAAAAGAACTAAATGTAATGGAGGAATGCAATCTGCAAGATATAGAGTTAAAAACAATGGCTTAAGGATGCTCAAGAAATTTATGGGAAGAATGGATGAACTCAGTGAGAGAACTTCAACAAAAAGATAGTAATCATAAAAAACAACACAGCATAAAAGAGGATCAATCAGAAATAAAGAATACAATAAATGAAATGAAGAATACACTAGAAGGAATCAACAGCATTTTGAATGAAGCAAAGAATCAAATTCGTGATTGGAAAGACAAGGTAGTAAAACACACCCAATCAGAATAGCACAAAAGAAGAATTTTAAAGAATGAGGATAGTTCAAGGACCTATAGGACAAGATCAAGGGTAACAACATCTGCATCATTGGAGTACCAGAAGGAGAAGAGAAAGAGCAAGGGACTGAGAATCAATTTGAAGACATAATGAATAAAAACTCCTCTAACCTGGGGAAGGAAAAAATAAGTCCAGAAAGCACAGAGAACCCCCAAAAAGATGAACTCAAAGAGGCCCATACCATGACACAACATAATTAAAATGGCAAAAGTTAAAGACAAAAAGAGAATCATAAAAGCAGCAAAAGAAAGAAAGTTACCTAGAAAAGAGAATATAAGCTGTTTCCTCAACAGAAACATTTCCGGCCAGATGGGATTGGCACAAATATTCAAAGTGATGAGAAGCAAGGACCTACAACCAAAACTATTCTACCTAGCAAGGCTACATTTAAAATGGAAAATAAAATAAAATTGAAACAATAAAAAGCTTCCCAGAAAAAATAACTAATTAAAGGAGTTCATCACTACCTAACCAGTATTAAAATAAATGTTTTTTTAAAAAAAGTTAAAGAGGAATATAGTTATAAAGAATAAAATGGTAATAAATACATATGTATCAATAATTACTGTAAATGTAAATGGTTTAAATGCTCTAATCAAAAGACATAGGGTAGAGGGGAAAGATGGCGGCCAAATAAGCAGACCTTTCTTGTACTTCCTCCTAGGGCAGGCTGGGAACACAATTAAACTAGGGAATATTCACCCAGAATTACTGACTGAGGTCCAGCCAAGGAGGAGACATATCAAGGGAAGGACATAAAACACCTGGAGACTGCACCTGCACAACAGCTCACACTATGTGATTGGGGGTGAGCCTCACAGTCAGCCATCCTGACAGAAGATTCCTCCCATGAATGGGATAACAACATTTGAGACCCAGTTACAACAGGATAACCCAAATAACTCACACAGGACATTCCTAGAGCACCCAGCTCAGGAGATCTAAAAGACTGCAGCACACAATCCCACAAAAAACTTGTTATATAAGGCCACCCCACAAAGACTGGGAGGCATACCAACTTGTTCTAATACATACAAACAAATAAAAAGGTGTAGCAAAAATGGGGAGACAAAGAAAAAACCCCAAATGAAAGAAAAGGGGGAAATTCCAGAAACAGAGTTAAATGAAATGGAGGCAAGCAATTTATCAGATATAGAGTTCAAAGTAATGGTTGTGAGGATGCTCAAGGACATTAGTGAGAATTTCAAGACACTTAGTGGGAACTACAACAGCATGAAAGAATAAATAGAAACCATAAATTAAAATCATTTGGAAATGAAGAATAACATCTGATATCAAGAATACACTGGAAAGAATCAAAAGTAGATTAAATGAGGCAGATGATCGAATCAGTAACTTGGAAGACAAGGTAGAAAAAAACCACCCAATTAGAGCAGCAAAAAGAAAAAAGAATTAAAAGGCAGGAGGATAGTTTAAGGGAACTTGGGGACAACATGAGCTGTAACAGTATCCACATCATAGAGGTACCAGAAGGAGAAGAACATGAGCAAGTAATAGCTCTATTACTTGTTTAAAAAGAAATGACAGAAAACTTTCCTAGCCTGGTGAAGAAAAAAGTAGCATAAGTTCAGGAAGCACAGAGAGTTCCAATCAAGATGAAACCAAAGAGACCTACTCCAAGACACATCATAATAAAAATGACAAACATTAAAAACAAAGAATCTTAAAGGCAGCAAGAGAGAGACAGAGCACAGCCGGTACACTTCAGTGGTTGAGCATCAACCCATGAACCAAGAGGTCAATGGTTAGATTCCTGGCCAGGACACATGCCTGGGTTGCAGGCTCAATACCCAGTAGGGGTGTGCAGGAGGCAGCCAGTTGATGTTTCTCTCTATCCTTCTCCCTTGCTCTCCCTCTAAAATCAACTTAAAAAAACAATTTTTAAAAAAAGACAGTAAGTTACCAACAAGGGAGTACCCATTAAAGAATGTCAGCTGATTTCTCAACAGAAACACTTGAGACCAGAAAGGAGTGGCATGAAGTAATGAAAAACAAGGATCTGAATCCAAGACTACTCTATATCCAGCAAGGCTAACATTTAAAATTGAAGGAGAAATATCCAGCTTCCCAGACAAAAAAAAAAGGCGAAGGGAGTACATTACCACCAAACCAGCATTGAAGGAAATGTTAAAAGGAGTGCTTTAAGAAGAAGAAATACAGAGAGAGGAACATAAATATAAAGCAAAAAATGGCAGTAAATAATTACCTATCAGTATCCTTAAATGTAAATAGATTAAATGCTCCAATCAAAAGACATAGAGTAGCTGAATGGATAAGAAAACATGAGAGGATTAAAGATGGCGGGGGGGGGGGGGGGGGGGGTGTCTAAGTGGAAGCTACACTGACACTCTCCTGGGACAAAACTGGAATTACAATGAAAATATAGAAAAACCATCCTGAAAAACCAACTGCAACTGAAGATGAGCTGGAGAGCACCCTCATAACCAGGGAGGAAAAGTGGAGACCACATAGAGACTGGTAGGAAGTGTGGAGACACAGAGACACATGAGGGCTGGCTGGGCTCCCGCAGGCAGCAACTGAAGGTCCAGAGGGATATCTCAGCTGTGGGACGTCCCCATTGAGGACTCTGGGGCATAAACCCCAGGGTGGGCAACCCAGCCCAGAGCACCAGAACTGAGAAAGGTGCAATCATAACATCTGGCTCTGAAAAGCAGCAGGGAGAGGCACTGGAACTGCAGACACCCTCTTAAAGAGCCAACACACAAAGTTTTGTGTGCAGCTACTCACCTTGGGCTCCAGCAGAGGGAGGGAAGAGTGGACTGGGGCTGTGTGGGGAGAGTCTGGGGCTAAGGGCTCTGGAGACTGAGATCAGAGGGTGCCTGTCTGGATTCCTGTGTAAGTCATTCCCCCAGACTGCAGAGGTTACCTTTCTCTGGTAGACAGTTTTCGGCTTTTGCCTGAGAGAAGAAGCAACTGCCCAATACTGCTGGAAAACCTCTTGACCTACGCAGAGGAGTTTCTACAGCCTGAGGCTTGTTAAGAGACTGATAACAACCAGCTGCCCCACCCTGTGGAGTTTCTAGAGCCTGAGGCTCATTAAGAGAATCAGATTAATCAGCCTGCAGGCAGAGACAAACCTCAGAGAGCTTTGAGTCTTTGCCTGGTGCGAATCCTGGTCCTGTCCAAATGCACCCAGCCACAGCAGGGGGGGCCTCAAGCTGAGGGTTCTTGATAGCTCCCAACAGGGTACTCAGAGCCAGTCACAAACTGCGTCTAACACTGACCTGCAACGGAGACCCTCCAAAAAGACTGACAGTCTGAGCACACCTACCTAATACATGCAAACAAACACAAATAGACAACCAAAATGGGGAGACAAAAAAAGCCCCAAATGAAAGAACAAGAGAAGTCTCCGGAAAAAGAGCTAAACGAAATGGAGATAAGCAATCTATCAGATATAGAGTTCGGATACTGATTGTAAAGATGCTCTACACCATGAAAAAAGATATGGAAACTATGAAGGAAACTAAGAATGACATAGCAGAAATAAAGAATACATTGGGAGAAATAAACAGCAGATTAGAGGAAGCAGAGGGTTTGATCAGAGAATTAGAAGACAGGGTAGAAAAATAATCACTCAATCAGAGATCCAAAAAAGAAAAAACAGGATAGTCTAAGGGAGCTGTGGGACAACATAAAAGATAACAATATTCACATTGTAGTTGTACTAGAGAAGGTCGAAAGTAAGCAAGGGTTAGAGAAACTGTTTGAAGAATTAATGGCAAAAAACTTTCCTAACCTGGTCAAGGAAAAAGTCACACAAGTTTAGGAGGGACAGAGAGTCCCATGCAAAAATAATCCAAAGAGGCCCACACACAGACACACCATAATTAAAATGCCAAGAATTCAAACAAAGAGAGAATCTTAAAAGAGGCTAGAGAAAAGCAATCTGTTACCTACAAATGATCCCCCTTAAGGCTGTCAGCTGACTTCTCATCAGAAACTCCACAAACCAGAAGGGAAAGGCATGAAGTATTCAAGGTAATGAAAAGCAAGGATCTGAAACCAAGACTACTCTATCCAGAAAGATTATCATTCAAGATAGATGGTGAAATAAAGAGCTTCCCAGACAAAAAAAGGCTAAAGGAGTTTATCACCACCAAACCAGCATTGCAGGAAATGTTAAAGGAACTGCTGTGATTAGAAGTAGAGAGAGAGAGAAACATAGGTATAAAGAATTAAAATGGCAATAGATAAGTATCTATCAATAACATTAAATGTGAATGGATTAAATGCCCCAATAAAAAGATATAGGGTGGCTGAATGGATAAGAAAACATGACCCAAATATATGCTGTCTACAAGAGACCCACCTCGGAACAAAAGACTGATCACACAGGATGAGAGTGAAGGGATGAAAAAAAATTTTCCATGCAAGTGGAAATGAAAAAAAAGCTGGGGTAGCAATACTCATATCAGACAAAATAGGCTTCAAAATGAAAACCATAATGAGAGACAGGAGAAGTCATTACATAATACTAAAGGGATCAATCAAACAAGAGGGTATAAACCTGATAAATATATATCCACCCAATATAAGAGCACCTAAATTAAAAAAAAGCAAAACACTTCTAGAGGACTTTAAGGGAGAGATTAACAGCAATACAGTCATACTAGGGCACTTTAACACCCTACTGACATCACTGGATAGGTTTTCTAGACAAAAAATCAACAAGGAAACAGTAATCCTAAATGTTACATTAGTTCAGATGGATTTAATTGACATTTACAGAATATTCGACCCCAAAGCTGCAGAATATACATTCCTCTTAAGTGCACATGGGACATTCTCAAAGATAGAGCACATGTTAGGACACAAAACATTTCTCTACAAGTTCAAGAAGATTGAAACCATATCAAGCATTTTCGGAGACCACAATGACATGAAATTAGAAATCAACTACAGTAAAAACACTAAAAAACATTCAAACACATGGAGGCTAAATAGTATGTTTTTATTTTTTATACCTTTATTGATTTCAGAGAGAGAAAAGGAGAGGGAGAGAGAGAGATAGAAACATCAATGTTGAGAGAGTCATTGATCAAGCCCAGAACCAGGGCATGTGCCCTGACTGGGAATTGAACCCCGATCGCCTGGATCCTAGGTTGACGTTCAACCGCTGAGCCATGCCCAGCTGGGCTAAATAGCATGCTTTTAAACAATGAATGGGTTACCAAAGAGATCAAGAAAGAAATCAAAAACTTCCTGGAAACAAATGAAAATGAACACACAACAACTCAAAATCTATGGGACACAATGAAAGCAGTCCTGAGAGGGAAGTTCATAGCACTACAAGCCTACCTCAAAAAACAAGAGAAACTTCTAATAGACACTCTGACCCTTCAACTTAAAGACTTAGAAGGAGAACAACAAGAAAAGCTCAAAGTAAGTAGAAAGAAGGAAATAATAAAGATCAGAGCAGAAATAAATGACATAGAGATAAAAAAAAATACAAAAGATCAATGAAATCAAGAGCTGGTTCTTTGAAAAGATAAACAAGATTTATGAACCCTTAGCCAGACTCATCAAGAAACAAAAAGAGAGGACCCAAATAAACAAAATCAGGAACAAAAGACATGAAATAACAACTGACTCAACAGAAATATAAAGGATTGTAAGAAAATACCATGATCAACTATACGACATCAAGCTGGACAACCTGGGTGAAAAAGAAAAATTACTAGAAAAATACAACCTTACAAAACTCAATTAGGAAGAGTCAGAAAACTTGATTAGGCTAACTGCTGATGAAGTTGAAGCAGTAATCAAAGGGTTCCCAGCACATGAAAGCCCTGGTCTGGCTGGCTTCACAAGGGAGTTTTACCAAATATTGAAAGAAGAACTAACACCTAATCTCCTCAAATTATTTTTAAAAATCCAAAAGGAAGGATCACTTCCAAGCTCTTTTTATGAGGCCAGCATTAGCCTAATTCCAAAACCAGATAAAGACACTACAGAGAAAAATAATTACAGGCCAATATCCCTGATGGACATAGAGGCTAAAATCCTCAACAAAATATTTGCAAATCAGATCCAGCAATATATTTAAAAGACCATACATCATGACCAAGTGGGATTTATTGCAGGAATACAAGGCTGGTACAACACCTGCAAATCAATAAATGAGATACATCACATAAACAAACTGAAAGACCAAAATCACATGATCATATCAATAGATGCAGAAAAAGCATTTGATAAAATCCAACACCCATTTATGATAAAAACTCTCAGCAAAGTGGGAATAGAGGGATCATACCTCAACATAATAGAGGCCATATATGACAAACCTACAGCCAACATCATACTCAATGGTCAAAAATTAAAACCATTTCCCCTAATAACAGGAACATGACAGGGTTTCTAATTTCACCACTTTTATTCAATATAGTAATGGAAGTCCTAGCCACAGTGACCAGATAAGAAGGAAACATAAAAGTCCTCCAAATTGGAAAAGAGCATGTAAAACTGTCATTATTTGCAGATGGCATGATATTGTACATAGAAAATCCCAAAGACACCACCAAAAAACTACTAGATTTAATAAATGAATTCAGCAAGGTAGCAGGATACAAAATTAACACCCAGAAATCGATGGCATTTTTATAAACCAATAATGTACTCTCAGGAAAAGAAACTAAAAAAACAATCCCATTTACCAAAGCAACAAAAATATTAAGATACTTAGGTATAAATTTAACCAAGGAGGTAAAAGGCCTGTACTGAGAAAACTACAGTTCATTGAAAAAAAAAATAGAGAAAGATATAAACAAGTGGAAGAGTATACCGTGTTCATGGATTGGAAGAATTAACATCATTAAAATGTCCATACTACCCAAAGCAATCTATAAATCCAATGCAATCCCTATTAAAATACCAACAGCATATTTCACAGATCTAGAACAAACACTTCCAAAATTTATATGGAACCAAAAAAGACCTAAAATAGCCACGGCAATCTTGAGAAAGAAGAATAAAGTTGGGGGAATCACAATAACAGATATCAAGTTATACTACAAAGTCAATGTAATCAAAACAGCCTGGTACTGGCAAAAGAACAGACATATCAGTGGAACAGAATAGAGAACCCAGAAATTGACCCATGCCATTAGGGTCAATTAATATTTGACAAAGGGGGGAAGCACATACAATGGAGTAAAGACAGTCTCTTCAATAAATGGCGATGGGAAAATTGGACAGGTATATGCAAAAAAATGAAACTAGACCACCAACTTACAACATATATAAAAATAAACCAAAATGTATGAAAGACTTTAATGTAAGACGTGAAACCATAAAAATCCTAGAAGAAAACATAGCCAGCAAAATCTCAGACATCTCCTGTAGCAATATGTTTGCTGGTAAATCTCCTAGAGCAAGAGAAACAAAGGAGAAAATAAAGAAATGGGACTACATCAATAAAAAATCTTCTGCACAGCAGAAGAAACCATCAACAAAATGAAAACGGAGCCCACTGTATGGGAGAACATATTTGTCAATGACACATCTGATAAAGGGTTAACATCCAAAATATATAAGGAACTCATACAACATGAAAAAAGGAAGACAATCCAATTAAAAAATAGGCAAAGGACCTAAATAGACACTTCTCCAAAGAGGACCTACAGATGGCCAGGAGACATATGAAAAAATGCTCAAACTGACTAATCATCAGAGAAGTGCAAATTAAAACCAAAATGAGGTATCACTTCACACCTGTCAGAATGGCTACCATCAACAAATCAGTGAATGACAAGTGCTGGAAAGGGTGTGGAGAAATGGGAACCCTAGTACACTGCTGGTGGGATTGCACACTGGTGCAGCCACTATGGAAAACAGTATGGAATTTCCTCAAAAAATTAAAAATTGAACTGCCATTTGATTCAGTGATCACACTTCTAGGAATAGATACTAAGAAACCTGAAACACTAATTAGAAAGAACTTATGCACCTCTATGTTCATAGAAGCACAATTTACAATAGCTAAGATCTGGAAACAGGCCAAGTGCCCATCAGTAGATGAATGGATAAAAAGGCTGTGACACATTTACACCATGGAATACTATGCAGCTGTAAAAAAAAAAAAAAAAAAAAAAAAAAAGATCTCTTATCCTTTGGGACAGCATGGAGAGAACTGGAGAGTATTATGCTAAGTGAAATAAGCCAGTAAGAGAAAGACAAGTACCACATGATCTCACTTATATGTGGAATGCAATAAACAAAATAAACTGATGAACAAAATAGATCTAGACACATAGAAGCATAGAACAGACTGAGGTATCTCAGAGGGAAGGTGAGGGTGAGTGGGTGGGCGGGTGGTAGAGATTTTTCAAAGAACTTAATATGTTTATAAGCATAACCCTTGGACACAGACATTGGTATTGGACAAGATTGGGGGTGGTTTGGATGCGGAGTGGAGGGGATTAATGGGGGTAAAAAGGGGACATCTGTAATATTTTCAGCAATAAAGATTTAAAAAAAATAAAAATTAAAAAAAGAGAATATGAGTGAAGGTAATAAGACGAGAATTTTTTTAAAAAACACACATTTATATGCTGTGTACAAGAGACCCACGTGAGAACAAAAGACTCACACAAAATGAGAGCGAAGGAATGGAAAAGAAATTTTTTCTATGCAAACGGAAACAACCAAAAAAAAGCTGGAGTAGCAATACTTATATCTGACAAAACAGACATCAAAGCAAAGGACATAAAAAGAGGCAAAGAAGGCCACTACATAATACTAAAGGGATCAATAGAACAAGAGGATATAACACTGGTAAACATGTATGCACCTATATAGGAGCACCAAATATGTATAAAAACGATGATGGAGGACTTTAAGAGAGAGATAGATAGCAAAGCAGTTATAGTAGGGGACTCTTAACACTTTACTGACATCACTGGATAGATCTTCCAGACCAAAAATCAGTAAGGAAACAGTGACCTTAAACAACACAATAGATCAGATGGATTTAATTGACATTTACAGAACTTTCTACCCCAAAGCTTCAAAATATCCATTCTTCTCAAGTGCACATGAGACATTCTCAAAGGTAGACCACATGTTAGGACTCAAAATAAGTCTCTACAAGTTCAAGAAGATTGGAATCATATCATGCATCTTCTTGGATCACAATGGTATAAAACTAGAAATCAACTACAATTAAAACACTCAAAGGCATTCAAACACATGAAGGCTAAATAGCATGTTATTAAACAATGAATGGTTAAACAATGAGATCAATGAAGAAATCAAAAGTTACCTGGAAACAAATGAAAATGAACACACAATAAGCTCAAATCTAAGGGACACGGTTAAAGCTGTCCTAATAGGGAAATTCATAGTATTACAGACCTACCTCAAGAAGCAAGAAAAATCTCAGATGAACAATCCAACCCTACACTGAAAATAACTGGAAAAGTAACAGTAAACAAAGAACAGAGTAAATAGAAGGAAGGAAATAATAAAGATTAGAACAGAAATAAATGACATAGAGACCAAAAAAACAAAACAAAACAACAAAAACACAAAAGATCAATGAAAACAAGAAATGGTTCTTTGCAAAGATAAATAAGATTGACAAACCTATAACCAGACTCATCAAGGAAAAGAGAGAGGATCCAGAAAAATAATCTCAGAAATGAAACAGGAGAAGTAACAACTGACACCACAGAAATGCCAAGGATTATGAGAAAATAATATAAACAATTATATGCCAACAAATTGGACAACCGGGGCAAAATGGATACATTCAGAAAAAATCAGAAAATCTAAATAAAACAATTACAATTAATGAAATAGAAACAGAAGTAAAAACAAAACAAAGACAAAACCAAAAAAAACCTCCCAGCAAACAAAAGTCCTGGACTGGATGGCTTCACAAGTAAATTTTATCAAACATTTAAAGAACAACTAACACCTATCCTTCTCAAGCTATTCAAAAAAATTAAGAGGAGAAAAGACTTCGAGCTCTTTTTACAAGGCCAGCATTATTCTAATTCCAAAACCAGATAAAAACACTACAAAGAGATTTTTATGGGCTATTATCTCTCATGAACATAGATGCTAAAATCCTCGACAAAATATTAGCAAACCAGATCCAACAAAACATTAAAAAGTTTATATACCATGATCAAGTGGGATTTATTCCGAGGATGGAAGATTGTTACAGTATTCCGAAATCAAGAAATGCGATACACCACATAAACAAAATGAAGGATAAAAATCACGTAATCATATCAATAGATACAGAAAAAGCATTTCATAAAACCCAGCACCCATTTATGGTAAAAAAGTCTCATCAAAGTGAGAATAGAGGGAACAGAACTCAATGTAATAAAGGCCTTATATGACAAACCCACAGCCAACATCATACTCAATGGGCAAAAACTAAAAGTGCTTTCCTTAAGATCAGCAACAAGACAGGGCTATGTACATACTTTCACCACTCTTATTTAAGTAGTACTGGAAGTTCTAGCCACAGCAATCAGAGAAATATAAATAAATAAGAGCCATCCAAATTGGAAAGAAAAAAGTAAAACTCATTGTTTTCAGATAACATGATACTGTGTATAAAGAACCCTAAAGATTCTACCAGAAAAAAACTACTAGAAGTGAAAAATGAATTCAGTAAAGTAGCAGGATAAAAAATCAATATTCAGAAATCAGTTGCACTTTATACACTAACAATGAACTATCATAAATGGAAACTAAGAAAACAGTTCCAAAAAAAGGGAAAAGAAAACAGTTCTATTTACAACTACATAAAAAAATTACCAAGAAGGTAAAAGACCTTTACTTGGAAAATTATAAGACACTGAAGAAAGAAACTGAAGAAGATACAAATAAGTGGAAGCATATACTGTGTTCATGGGTAGGGAGAATTAACATCATTAAAATGTTCATACTACCCAAACCAATCTATAGATTCAATGCTGTTTTTATCAATATACCAATGGCCTACTCACAGAACTAGAACTAATAGTCCAGAAAATTATATGCAACCACAAAATAAACCCAAATAGCCTCAGCAAACTTGAGAAGAAAAAAATAAAGTTGGAGATATCACTCATGCTGCCTGATATCAAACTATACTATAAGGTCATTGTAATCAACCAGCATGGTACTAGCATAAAAATAGATATATAGATCAATGAAACAGAATAGAAAGCCCAGTAATAAATCCACATCTATGTGGTCAATTAAGATTATTCAGAGGAGGTAAGAACATAAAATGGGGTAAAGACAATGTATTCAATAAATGGTGTTGGGAAAATTGGACAGGTACACCCCCCAAAAAAAATTAAAACTAGGCCACCTTCCTACACCATATGCAAGAGTGGTCTCAAAACAAATTGAAGAGTTAAATGTAAGACTCAAAAACCATAAAAATTTTAGAAGAGAACATAGGCAGTAAAATGTCTGACATTTCTCTTGGCAATATTTTTCTGATACATATCCTCGGGCAAGGGAAACAAAAGAAAAAATAAAGAAATGGACTACATCAAACTAAAAAGTTTTTTCACAGGAAATGAAACCATCAACAAAATGAAAAGACAACCTACTGAATGGAGAAGATGTTTACCAATGACACATCTGGTAATGGGTGATTAACCAAAATTTATAAAGAACTCATAGAACTTATATGCATATATGCATAACCCATGAACATAGACAACAGTGCAGTGAAGGCCTGGGGAGGGGCCAGAGTGGGGAGGAAAGGGTCAATGGGGGAAAAAGGGGGACATCTGTAATATTTTCAATAATAAAAAATAATTCAGACAATACCAGAAGAACAAACAACCCAATTAAAATGTGGGCAGAAGACCTAAATGGACACTTCTCAAAAAAAGCTGCTCAACATCACTAATCATCAAAGAAATGCAAATCAAAACCACAATGAGATAATACCTCTCACCTGTCAGAATGGTTATCATCAATAATTCAACAAACAAGTTTTGGCAAAGATGTGGAGACAAGGAAACCCTCGTGCACTGTTGGTGGGGATATAGATTGGTGCAAACACTATGGAAAATCATGTGGAGGTTTTTCAAAAAATTAAAAATGAAACTGACATGACCCTGTGATCCCACTTCTGAGAATACATCCAAAGAAAACCTAAACACTAATTCAAAAAAATGTATACCCCCCCCCATATTCATTGCAGCATTATTTACAATAGCTAAGATATGGAAGCAACCCAAGTGCTTATCAACAAATGAGTGAATAGACAAGTTGTGCTTACATATATACAATGGAATACTACTCAGCCTGAAAAGAATGAAATCTTACTTTTTTTTTTCTTTTTTTTTGAAATCTTACCTTTTGTGACAGCATGGATAGACCTGGATGATATTATGCTAAGTGAAATAAGTCAGAGAGAGAAAGCCAAATTCCATATAATTTTACTTGTGTTGAAATCTAATGAACAAAATAAACAAACAAAATAGAAAGAGACCCATAGATATAGAGAACAGGCTGACAGTTGTTAGAGGAGAGGAGGTTGGAGGGCTGGGTGAAAAAGGTGAAGGTTTAAGCAGTACAAATTGGTAGTTCAAGGAGAGTCACAGAGCCCTGGTCAGATGGCTCGGTTAGTTGGGGTGTTGTCCCATACACCAAAAGGTTGTGGGTTTGACTCCCAGTCAGGGCACATACCTAGCTTGTGGGTTCGATCCCTGGTTGGGGCATGTATGGGAGGCAACTGATCGGTGTTTCTCTCTCACATAAATCTCTCTCTCTCTCTTTCTCCCTTCCTCTCTCTAAAATCAGTAAATGTATCCTTGGGTGAGGATTAAAAAAAAAAAGGAATAGTCACAGAAATGTAGATTAAAGCATAGAGAATATAATCAATAATATTGTGATAACTATGCATGGGACCAGTTGGGTACTTGGAGCAGCAGTAAAGTATATGATTTTCAAAAAACTGTGCTGTACATCTGAAACAAATACAGAATAATACTGAATGTAAACTGTAATTAAAAAATAAAATAAATAATAAATAAATAAATAAATAAATAAATAAATAAATAAATAAATAAATCTCACAACAATACAGAACCAAATGGTTTCAACGGTGAATTTTACCAAACATTTAATGAAGAATTTATACCAATACTTCTTAAACGCTTTAAAAAAATTAATAATGAGAGTAAACTTCCAAACTCATTTTAGAAGGCCAGAGTTACTCTGATAGTTACTCTGAAAGAACACTAAAAAAACTCCTACAGGTCAACATCGCTGATAAATATAGATGCAAACTTTTTTCAATAAAACATGTATTAGCAAGCAAAATTCAGCAACCCATTAAAAGGATTATTCACCATGACCAAGATAAATGTATCCCTGAGATGCAAGAATGGTTCAATATAGGCAAATCAATACATTTCATACATTGTATTAATAGAATGAAAGGGGAAAAACCATATGAACATCTCAACAGATGCCCAAAAAAAAGCATTTGACAAAATTTCTTCACGCTAAAAACTCTTTACAAATTAAGTATAGAGGAACATATGTCAACATAATAAAGGCCCTACATGACAAGCTCATGACTAACATAATACTTACTCAGTGGTGAAAGGAACAAGACAGCCCTGGCTGGTTTAGCTCAGTGGTTGGAACATTGGCCCAGGGACTGAAGGGTCCCAGGTTCAATTCCAGCCAAGTGCACATACCTCGGTTACAGGCTTAATCCCCTGCCCCTGTTAAGGCATGAGTGGGAGGCAACCAATCGATGTCTCTCTCTCACATCAATGTTTCTCTCTCTCTCTCCCTTCCATCCTTTCTGGAAAGCCATGGAAAAAATATATACTTAGGTGAGGATTTTTTAAAAAAAGAAAGGAACAAAACAAAGGTGCTCACTCTTGCCACTCATATTCAACATACTACTCAAAGTTTTATCCATAAGAATCAGGTAGTCAAAAGAAATAAAGGCATCAAAATGGAAAAGATATAACTTAAATTGTCTATATTTACAGATGATATAATTTTGCATGTAGAAAATTCTAAAGACTCCACCCAAAAATTGTTAACAAATTAACAAATTCAATGAAGTTGCAGAATACAAAATTAGCATGCAAATATCAGTAGCAGTTCTCTACACTAACAACAAATATCTGGAGAAAAACTAACCCATTTATGATAACATGAAGAACAATAAAATAGGAATAAATTTAACCAAAGAGATGACAGACCTCTACACTGAAAACTATAAGACATTAGTGAAAAAAATCAAAGAAGACACAAATAAATTAAAGGGTATCACATGTTCATGGATTGGTAGAATTAATATTGTCAAAATGTCAGACTACTCAAAGCCATCTATAGATTCAATGCAGTCCTTATAGATATTCTGATGGCATTTTTTAGAGAAGTAAAAAAAAAATCCTAAAATTTATATCAAACCACAAAATACCCAGAATAGGCAAAGCAATCCTATGAAAAATGGACAAACTGGAAGGCATCACACTTCCTCATTTCAAACTATATTATAAAGCTATAGTAATAACAAAAACCACATTAACTCTGGCCCGTGTGGTTCAGTTGGTTGGAGCCTTCTCCTGTGCACCAAAGGGTCATGGGTTCAATTCTGGTAAGGGCACAGGCCCGGGTTGCTCCGGACCAGTACGGAAGGCAAACAATCTCACATCCATGTTCCTTTCCCTCTCTCTCTGCAATAAAAAAACCCCCAAAAAATATCCTTGGATGAGAATAAAAAACAAAACACATTACAATATTGGCATTAAAACAAGCACATTGATCAGTGGAACTGAATAGAGAATCCAGAAACAAATCCATGCATATATGGCCAGTGACAAAAATATTCAATGGAGAAAAGACAGTCTCTTCAATAAATGGTGCTGGAAAAATTAAATATCCATATGTAAAAGAACAGTTTATTTCTTTTTAATGTGTCTGTCCAGTTTTCCCAAAAAATTTTGTTGAAGAGGCTGTTCTTTCTCCCATTGTATATTTTTGGCTCCTTTGTCATAAATTAAATGACCATATATGTGTGAATCTACTTCTGGACTTTCTTATGCTCCATTGATTTATATGTCTGTTTTTATTCTAATACCATAGGATTTTGATTACTGTATCTTTGTAAAGTAGCTGGAAATCAGGAAGCACAATGCCTCCAGCTTTGGTTTTCTTTATCAAGATTGCTTTGTCTATTTGGGGATTAGTGTTTCCATACAAATTTTAATATTGTTTGCCCTATTTCTATAAAAAATGTTATTGAAGTATTTATTATAATTCCACTGAATCTGTACATTGCTTTGGGTAGTGTGAACATTTTCACATAATTAATTCTCTCTTGTTTTTAAATGTATCTTTATTGATTTCAGAGAAGGGAAAGGAGAGGGAGAGAGAGAAATAGAAACATCAATGATGAGAGAGTCATTAATCGGCTGCCTCCTGCACACCCCCGACTGGAGATCGAGCCTGCAACCCAGGCATGTGCCCTGACCGGGAATCGAACGCCGATCACCTGGATCCTAGGTCGATGCTCAACCACTGAACCACGCCCAGCCGGGCTAATTAATTCTTTTTAAAAAATTAGATTTACTGAGGTAACATTGGTTAATAATATTATATAAATTTCAAGTGTACAACATTATAATTTGATATCTGTGTACTTGATTGCTTTCTCACCACCAAAAGTCTAGTTTCCTTCTGTTACCTTTCTCTGTTGTTATTTATTTATTTTATAATGGTATTGTTTTATTTTTTATTGTTGACATTATTACAGATGTCCCCTATTTTCCCCCTACTTCCTCCTTCCACCCAGCCCCTGCCCCACCCCAAGCCTTCACCACACTGTTGTCTGTGTCCTAGAGCTATGCATATACACATATAAGTTCTTTGATTAATCTCTTCCCATCTCCCAGCACCCTCCCCTCTGACATCAGTCTGTTCCATGCATCCATGCCTCTGGACCTATTTTGTTTGACAGTTCATTTTGTTCATTAGATTCCATATATAAGTGAGATCATGTGGTACTTGTCTTTCTCTGACTGGTTTATTTCACTTAGCGTAATGATCTCCAGGTACATCCATGCTACTGCAAAGGGTAAGAGATCCTTCTTTTTATAGTTGCATAGTATTCCATTGTATAATTGTACCACAACTTTTTTATCCGCTCATCTACTGATGGGCACTTGGGCTGTTTCCAGATCTTAGCTATTGTAAATAGCGCTACTATGAACATAAGGATGTGTATACTTTTTTCTGATTGGTGTTTCAGGGTTCTTAGAATTTATTCCCAGAAATGGGGTCACTGGATCAAACAACAGTTCCATTTTTAATTTTTAAAGTAAATTACATACTGTTTTCCATAGTGGCTGCACCAGTCTGCATTCCCACTAGCAGTGTACTAGGTTTCCCTTTTCTCCACATCATTGCCAGCACTTGTTGTTTGTTATTTATTGATGATAGCCATTCTGGCAGATGTGAGGTGATACCTCACTGTAGTTTTAATTTGTATATCTCTGATGATTTAGAGACTTCGAGAATTTTTTCATATGTCTCTTGGCTATCTGTTATGTCTTCTTTGGAAAAGTGTCTATTCAGGTCCTTTGCACATTTTTAAATTGGATTGTTTGTCTTTATTTTGTTGAGTTGTATGTGTTCATTATATGTTTTGGAAATTAACCCCTTATCAGATGTATCATTGGCAAAGATGTTCTCCCATACAGTAGGCTCCCTTTTCACTTTGGTGATGGTTGCTTTTGCTTTGCAGAAGCTTTTTAGTTTTATGTAGTCTTATTTGTTAATTTTTTCTTTTGTTTCGCTTTCCCTAAGAGATGTATCATAGAAAATTCTTCTACCTGAGATGCCTGAGATTTACTCCATTGTATGCTCTTGCTCCTTTGTAAAAAATTAGTTGACCATAATGGCATGGGTCGATTTCTGGGGTCTCTGTTCTGTTCCATTGTTCTATATAACTGTTCTTGTGCCAGCACCAGGCTGTTTTGATTACAATAGCTTTATGGTATAGTTTGACATCTGGTATTGTGATCACTCCAATTTTGTTCTTCTTTCTCAAGATTGCTGTGGCTATTTATTTAGGTTTTTGTTTTTATGGTTTGTTTTTTTTTTTTTTTTTAGTTCCATATAAATTTTTGGAATATTTATTCTAGATCTGTGAAATACATGATGGTGTTTTAATAGGGATTTCACTGAACTTATACATTGCTTTGGGTAAGCATGGACATTTTAATGATGTTAATTCTTCCAATCCATGAACACAGTATATGCTTCTACTTATTTGTATCTTCCTCTATTTCTTTTTCAATATCCTATACTTTTTCAAATATAGCTCTTTTACCTCCTTGATAGTTTATTCCTAGGTATCTTAATTTTTTATTGCAATTGTAAATGGGATTGTTTTTTTAGTTTCTCTTTCTGAGAGTTCATTATTGGTGTATAAAAATGCCATTGATTTCTGGATGCTAATTTTGTATCCAGCTACTTTGCTGAATTCATTTATTGAATCCAGTAGTATTTTGGTGGAGTCTTTGGGTTTTTCTATGTACAGTATCATGTCATCTGCAAATAGCTTTACTTCCTCCTTTCCAATTAGGGTGCCTTTTATTTTTTTCCTTGTCTGATTGCCATGGCTAAGACTTCCAGTACTGTGTTGAATAAGAATGGTGAAAGTGGACATCCCTGTTTGTTCCTGTTCTTAAGGGAAATGCTTTTAGTTTTTGCCCACTGAGTATGATGTTGTCTGTAGATTTGCCATATATGGCCTTTATTATGTTGAGGTATGATTTCTCTATTTCCAATTTGCTGAGAGTTTTCACACAAAAATGGGTGCTGGATTTTGTCAAATGCTTTTTCTGTGTCTATTGATAAGACCAAGTAATTTTTCTCCATTTTGTTTTTGTGATGTATCACATTTATTGATTTGTAAATATTGTACGAGCCTTGGATCTCCAGAAAAAAACCCACTTGGTCTTGGAGTATGGTCTTTTAAATATACTGCTTGGTGTGATTTGCTAATATTTTGTTAAGGATTTTAGCATGCATGTTGATCAGAGATATTGGCCTGTAATTTTCTTTATTTGTAGTGTCTTTACCTGGTTTTGGAATTAGGATGATGCTGGCTTCATAAAAAGAGTTTGGAAGTCTTCCTTTCTCTGGAACTTTTTGGAATAGTTTGAGGAGGATAGGTGGTAATTCTTTGAATATTTGGTAGAACTCACCTGTGAAGCCATCCAGCCCAAGACTTTCGTTTTGGGAGACTTTTGATTACTGCTTCAGTTTCACTAGTTGTTATCAGCCCACTTAGGTTTTTTGATTCTTCCTGATTGAGTTTTGGAAAATTGTATGTTTTTAGGTATTTTTCCATTTTGCCCAGGTTGTCTGTTTTATTGGTATATAGTTGTTCATAGTATTTTCTTACAATCCTTTGTAATTCTGTTGGGTCAGTTGTTATTTCACCTTTTTCATTTCTGATTTTATTTATTTAGGTTCTTCCTGTTTCTTGATGAGTCTGGCTAAAGGTTCATCGATCTTTATCTTTCCAAAGTACCAGCTCTTGGATTCATTGATCTTTTGTATATATAATATAGTCTCTATGCCATTTATTTCTACTCTAATCTTTATTATTTCCTTCCTTCTACTTACTCTGGGTCTTTCTTGTTGTTACCTTTCTAATTCTCTTAGTTGTAGGGTTAGATAAATTATTTGAGCTTTTTTTTGTTTCTTGAGGTGGTCCTGTAATGCTTTGAACTTCCCCTCTCAGGACTGCTTTTGCTGTGTCCCATAGATTTTGGGTTGTTGTGTGCTCATTTTCACTTTTTCTTAGATAGTTTTGATTTCTTCCTTGATTTCATTGGTAACCCATTCATTGTTTAATAACAATAAATGATTAGTTTCCATGAGTTTGAATGTTTTGGGGTGTTTTTATTTTAGTTGATTTCTAGTTTCATGCCATTGTGATCCAAGAAGATGCTTGATATGATTTCAGTCCTCTTGAATTTGTAGAGACTTATTTTGTGTCCTAACATGTGGTCTATCTTTAAGAATGTTCCATGGCCTCTTGAGAAGAATGTATATTCTGCAGCTTTGGGATGAAATGTTCTGTAAATACAAATTAAATCCATCTAATCTAGTGAGTCATTTAAGGTTGCTGTTTTCTTGTTGATTTTTGGTCTGGAAAATCTCTCCATTTATGTCAGTGCGGTGTTAAAGTGCCCTGCTATGACTGTATTGCTGTCATTCTCTCCCTTACAGTCCTCCACGAGTTTTAAAATATATTTTGGTGCTCCTATATTGGGTATATATATGTTTACCAGGGTTATATCTTCTTTTTGGAATGACCCCTTAAGTATTATATAGTCACCTTCTTTGGCTCTTGTTATGGCCTTTATTTTGAATTTTAATTTGTCAGATATGTAAATTGCTACCACTGCTTTTCTCTAGTGCTTTTTTTTGCATAGAAAACTTTTTCCGTCCCTTCATTTTCAGTCTGTGTGAGTCTTTTGTTCTGAGGTGACTCTCTTGAAGACAGCATATATCTGGGTCATGTTTTCTTTTTATTTATTCATTTATTTATTTTAATCCTCATCTGAGGATATTTTTCCATTGATTTTCAAAGAATGTGGAAAAGAGAGAGAGGAGAGAGAGAGGAACATTGATGTGAGAAAGACACATTGATAGATCACCTCCAGCTCTTGCCCTGACTGGGGTGGAGCCTGCAACCGAGGTATTTGCCCTTGATGGGAATCAAACCTGGGACCCTTCAGTCTGCAAGCCTTTGCCTCAACTGCTGAGCCAAACCAGCGAGGGCTGGGCCATGTTTTCTTATCCATTCAGCTACCCTAAGTCTTTTGATTGGAGCATTTAATCCATTTACATTTATGGTT